>NC_052535.1:35045369-35345965 GCF_016699485.2 Gallus gallus | reverse complement strand
CCACCAGGACATCCAGGTCCTTTCTCCACAGAGCTCCTCTCCAGCAGCTCAGCCCCTAACCTGTACTGATGCATGCGGTTACTCCTTTCCAGGTGCAAGCCTCTATACTTGCTCTTGTTGAATTTCATCAGGTTCCTTCCCTGCCCAACTCTCCACCCTGTCTACGTTGAATTCCATGAAATTTCAGTAAGACTTACTAGACAAACAAAGTTTAAAAACTTTGAAGATAGAGAGATCATTCTATTCTTTCCAGAAGACCACAAGTGGGGTAGTAACTTGCATTTACTCACAGTTAGAAGCTTGGGTGCTTTTGCAAACTCCCATTTCCCACCACACACAAACAGGTAACTATACATTTTAACAACACACACTAAGATTTCTTGCTTAATAAGAATTGATTTGGATCCAGAGTGTTTGTACTGTTACACTTTGTTGCACACAGAGAAATCAAAGTTAGTATAAAACAGCTCAAGTACTTGAAGTAGACTAATTTATTATTTCTTTATTTTTGGAACTGATTTTAAAAATATTTTAGGAAACAAAGATTTTTTACATCAATATTTTATAAGATATTTTACACTCAAACTGTCTGGAATTGATTTTGTAAGCATGCAGCTCTCTTTTGCCAGAAAATGGTACTGAATACACAGAGCAGAAAGTTAAGCTTGTAATAAAAAGCAAGAGTTTCACACACAATATCTGCATGTAAAGTACATCTGAAGCCAAACTCAGATGAACGAGGAAAAGATGTACAAATTTTATATAATTTTCACTAATACTATACTACACGCAATCCTAATCATAACCAATCTTTGTTATTTGTTTATCAAAATGTCCTCATAATTTAGCCAGAACTGAACACTACTCTTCCACAGATCTATTTCACTTAATGCCAAGTACTGGTAAGAGCTGTAACAACTTAAACTAACTTCACAAATTCTATTGTTCCTAAAAAAGTTATGTAGCATTATTATTATTATTTTGGAAAAGCAACAGCACAAAATACAAGCTGCTTTTAGAATAGAGCAAGCTGTTCTGAATGTAGATCATTCCCCAAGATAAGCTACTTTACACTTTTGCCAGCTTAAAAATTTGCCCAGAGCAGACCTTCAGATGCACTAAATTACGATATTTTTTTCAGACTATCTACAGTGATACATTTCACCTCCAAAGATGAAATTAAATCACAAAAATTGAGCAAATACATATTGACTATATCCAGATTGGTAGCCACTCAGGTTTCCTCCAAAATGATTATGATATGTGTAAATTACAGACAGAGGTGATTTGCCCTTAGTCCTGGAGCACCTTTGTGCTTCGGCTAGGTTTCCACAAAATCTATGGCACATACAGGAGAATTACACACAGGGGATGATGAAAAGTCATTTGACAATTTCACACAGAGACAGGACACTGCTGGAAAGGATCCTTCCCAAGAAAGGTGTTTCTTTAAAACACAGCCTCCTTCCTTTTCTATGTCAATCCTACCATCCATCACCACCATCTTCCTTGTACACACATTCTTCCATTTGAGAATCTCAGGTTAGTTAGTGCTTTCCAAACATGGACACTTAGATAAATGTTACACATCCTGACATCTACTGCTCGAAGAGTTCAATCCCTCAGAGCTGTATTTATCTGTTTTGGAATGAGTTTTACAGAACATGGGAAACAATAACTGTTCATATATTTTTTCATTCATGTTTTTTTTTCCCCTAAAAACTGTACTCAAAAACTATCCTCTTCTCAATCTCCCCTTTTCATTTTTACAAAAGAATACACCCTACACCATCCATCCCAAATAGATCTTGAATATCCCCTTATATTTCACAACTCATTAGGGATAAGAAACAAAGAAAATGAATAGCTCCTAGTATGGCTCTGTTCTTGCATCTTGCTCATATTCTAAAGTAAAATCAAGTAAACCAAAAATTCCCTGTGATAAATAATCTGAAAGTCAATAATTTAATAGTCAATAGGAAACACTACAGTATACCCAGCTTAAAAGGGTTTAAAAAGTAGCCTATTCATTCTCAGTTTTATCACTTCATTATCATAATTTTAGAGAATATATATATATATGCATATTCGTACACACACACGTTGAGACACCTGAACTGTAAAAACATTCTAAAGATGAATACAAACCTCACCTACGATAGTCAAATTTATTCATGTAAGTGGTGATTCAATATCATTTGTCAGTATCTAAAAAGCACAGTAAATCCTGTCACATCAGGTTATTAGTTTGCCCATCAGCCCTGACTGATGTTCCACAAGCGATAACTGAATTTTGAATACATTCCTTTTCCTTTGATAGCTGTAGATACGCATTTACATAGTAACATAACTGTACAGAACAAAGAATGAAATTTACAGACCATATATTTAAACAAGGAGGTGACATAAAAGCATATTTTGGCGAGGACTAACCTGCCTTACTAGAGAGGAAGAACCATTTACTCTTTAAAATATGTCACGTCAGCTTGTGGTCTTCAGCCTGCAAGCTGAGAAGATACATTAATGCAATAAGAGGGATATAAATAGCAAGGCAAAGAATAAGAACAACTGGGCAAAAGAGCTCAAATTTTCAATCTAGAATATGAATTTCCTATAATTACATGATTTTAAAAACAATTGGCAAAGCCATTCTTTGAAGTTATTCAAAATGTACAGCCTTCACAAACATTCAGCAAGAAAAACAAGCTAAATATGTCAAGTAAATTATGCAGAGTGATCCAGTCACTTGTGATGAGATCCAAAAGATACTTAAAGGTTGTGACACTGAACATGGTGACAGATGCTGAGAACCCTGCTCCTGGAGCAGAAACCACCACCCTTAGGCACCTGAAGGTATTATAAAATGAGTGGAGAAAAATAAGTTGCTTAAAAGTAGACCAGGCTCAGAAGAGGAACCCTTAAGTAACCCATGTGAACTGCTCAATGAAGAAGAAATGTCTTATATCTCTTTCATATACGGAGACTAATTGAATGGCAGAGACATACGAAATCGTAAGATTACAATCTGTATTGTCAAAACAGTTGCTGTATTACAAATTACAGTCATTAGATTGTAACTCATTTTGTTTATTGCAGTTAAGCACCTAAATCACTAGAACATGCTCTACCATACATTTCACAGAAATGAGTGCAAGTCAAAGGGAGGAAGCAAAAGCTGTTTTCCTGTACACCAATGTGGAGCACCACTGTGCAACTAGGTCCAGTTCAGGGCCTGCTGCTCTAAGGACAACACAGATCTACTGGAACGAGGCCAATGGATGGTGGTATCAGAAGAAGCTGGGAGAGCTGGATTTGTTGAGCCTTAAAAAGTGCCTTGTTACTATCTAAAACAACCTACTTTTCAAGTGCAGAGAAGATGGGAAATGGCAAGATGCAGATGCAAAAGTGAATCCATAATTCTACAACAGCAGCAAAACAAACAAACAAACAAAAAAGGTAGGATGAACTGAAAGAAATATCTGACATGCCTTAGAGCTGAAATATTTTGGGATAAAAATTATGTTTTAAAATAACCAGGTTTTGTTGGGAAATCTTGAAACAAGTCTACTAATGTTTTAGCATGTATCAAGGAAAGAGACATCACTGATTCCAAGCAACTGTTCCCAGGGAAATACTTCAAAATCTTTCATGAGCATACACAAAAATGGCAGAAAGAAACAGAAGAGAACCGCAACTCTCTTCACTTTATTTTTCACACTATGTCATCTTTGCTTCTGAATCACCTTCCAAGTGAGCTTAATGAGAATAATACTCAACAAAACCAGCAAATAATTAGGGCAAAAATTATTATACAGAAAAAAACTACCAGAAAAAGTAAAATCCACCACATAAATCATGTGCCCAAAATGGATATTCCTTGTCAGTCTCTAGTAGACACATGAAACCTTACCTAGCTTGAGATGAAGTAACAAAAAGGCAAACCTAGATTCTGTCTTGCACCCATAAATGTTGTAATTTATTACTTTAGATCCTTCCGTCTTGACTTTCGTTCATTAAAAAGTTGGCAAAAAGTTGTTAGAAAATAATCACACTATTACTAGCAAGATAACTGCTTATGCTCATTTGAGCACGGCAAAATACTGACAAATTAAATAAACAGAGGAGAAAGAGGAGGAGGAAAAAAATAAAGAGACAAAGACAGGAAAGCAAATCAACATGCCATATATGCCAGCAGAGTACACATAACGATTTATTTCACTTGGTTTTGCTTGGTAAAGCAATGCTTTTTTTAATACCCTTAGGTTTTAAAATTGATGACTCAAAGGCTTTCTGCACTACTAACAACTGTCAAGTAAGACTCAATAATTTAGCACTGGTTTGTCATATGACTCTAAGAAATAATGTTTGATCTTCATCATGCAGTCACACAATGCCAAACAACGTGATAAATTGGCAATAATATGCTAAGATGTAAGAAATGACAAATACTTCCCTCTATCTCTATTTCAAATGATCTTTAACAAGATAATGCACAGGAAGATCAAAACAAGAAATATGGAAAAAAAATTTAGCTACAGATTCAAATCATAGTTGATGACAAAGACCATGACATTTTCTCAAGCACAAGGCTCTACACAAGATGAAAGTGAAACTCCACATAGGGATCAAATATAAAGTATGTGAGAAAGTTCTGGAATTTTGATCTGATAGAATCCAAGTTTGCTCCACCAGTGTAAATTGCTCTTCTTACTGAGTTATGACTGCTAAAGCCAAAATGTGTGACTGAGCCGTGAAAGAAAAATATTCAACTCTAAGAAAATCTCAAGCATTTGACTCTCAGATGAGTCATCTAATCAAGAGGTAGGAAATATATTGGGGTGGAGACAGGGAAGAAGATGAGCTATTACATCTTTCTCCAGTTATTTTTATACATGCTCCTATCTTCTCCACTGGCAATGCCATTTAGAACCTTCTCAACTCATGTCATAGTTTCTAGATGTCTTTAAATCTCCCTAAAAAATCCATTCTTATAAAATTTTTACTGGTTTTTATTTTCTTAATTTATAAAAATGACTTTTTCCACAGCAGATAAAATCCTGGATATTAGAAAAGAACTTCTATTTCATTGAGGTAAATTTTATGCTGCTGTGGCTTTGCAAGATAACAGTCTGTTTAAGATTTACAGGAGGCAAAGATGATCCTTTTCTTTAAATTATTGTGGCAGATTAGGATTTCCGCTTGAGTATTTCTATTTCACAGTCTATATTCAGTGCCTCTACCTAATTATACAAACAACTGATGCATATCATGCAACAGAGATATACACCTCCACGAATCATTAGTTACACATATACACCCTAACACACAGTGAGCTCAAAGTGAATTCAAACAAAATTCTTAACAGATATGTCATTTTATGCGTGATGGCAACATCATAGCAGACCACATTAAACCGGTATTAAAATGGATGTATTAAAAACAGTTCAGGCAGAATTACCTAACTATATGCTTATAGGGCTTCTGTAAAGCTATTCTAGCCATGGCAGAAAATTATTCATTTCATCTGAGTAGCTGAGCATATGGCAATATAATGAGGAGACTCAGCTAGTAGGCTAGTTAACATTTCTTCCTCGAAGCACTGAAACTCCTATTAAAGTTCTCTACTAAGAGACTTAAAAAGATCTAACTATAAATCTAGCAACTTATGATTAACTGGTGCTTGTTGTAAAAGGCACTGTAAAATCATCAAGTGTACTGGCACAGCAGAAGAAAGCTTTAACAAACAAATAAAACAAACCTACAGCAAGAGGGACCACATATAGCAGAAATCTGCTTGCAGAAGACAAAGGTCAAATGCAGCATTCTCCTATATCCTTCACACAACAATAACAACTGGTTTTTAGGATGCTATTGCTTTACTGCAAGGCATAACAATATTGATTTAAGGCCCCAGTTGCTTAAAGAATACAATTCTTGTAGCAAAGGTTGTCTTTTTCAGTACACACGTTTGGGCAGAATTGTAATAATTCACTACTACTGTGTAAGGCATTGGCTCATAGACAGGAGTTGATGGAGAGTGCAAACTTGCAGGAGAAAAAATGGGAAAACATTCATTTGCTGACAGGAAAGCTAATTCATAATGAGTCATCTTAGACTGTGACTATTGAACGAGTAATACTTGCCTTCAACATTCAGCAATTAATTGCTAAGGATATAATCCTGGTCAGGACAGCTCCTTCACTAAAGCAGCCTGATATCATCTCTTTGGTGGATATTCACATCATCACAGAATTTGGAATTGTATGTTTTATTGATTTCAAAAAATCTCTATTAGAGAATCCCCAGGGGAATGCATTCACTGTCATCCCAGGCTATCACTACCAAAAGTCAGACTCCAACACAGCCAGCCACGGCTGCTGAAGGTTTTGATGTTCCACTCAGTTTTGACTGCATGCCTGTAAAGCGTACCACTTTTACACACCAGCTGAAGAAGCACTGACAGAATGATAGTTTTGTATGGTCAACTGCCAATTGAGAGGAAGTAAACATTAGAACACAGTAAGATCCAAAAGCATCACATACTCTTCAGCTAAACTTTTAAAACTTCAGCCGCTTATTTATTGCTTTTCAAAAATAAAACATTCCAACAGGTTATGATTTTCTGTTTAAAGATTCATGTAGGTGCTTTCTGTCTTTGTACACACCAGAAACACCAGTAAAAAAAAAAAAGCCCTCCCTGCGTTCTGGGTTTTCCAGTTGTCATCCCAGTCACAAAGCAACAAAGCACGGAGAGCAGTTTTAGGTTTTTTCAAATAATAAATTTTAACAGTGTTTCTCAAAAACACTACAGGAATAGAACATCCATTTTTCCACCCAAAACACTGACTAAATAAAGGCATCTAATGGCAGCACAAGGAATTCCTCAAGTGTAGTGAGACTGAGGGAAAACCAAAAGGAAGGAAATGAAAGAAGTTAATTCTACCACTCCATCACCAACAGGCAAACACTCAGCGGCTGCACCAAGCTCCCATCTATTTTAACAGGCTAAATTTGGTACAAAGCATCAGGGCACTGTGTGCAATTTAGGAAAACTAAAGTGCATGTTTGTGTTGAGGAGAGAATAAGGAGCAAAAAAAATGTAGAAAAAAAGCCAGAATGGTTAAAAATCAGCTTGACTTCATAATGGAATTATCATTTATAAACAGGACAAGAATCTCCAATTACACTATCTGCTACACAGCTGTATCCAGTTTTGCATTTATCTTGCTCTTTCTGCAATGAGCAGGCAAGCTTTCATGCTTCAGAAGCAGGCTTATATGAAGTGCCCGATGGACTGCAGAAGGTATATCTACTGCCCTGAAAAATTACATAAATCATATACTGAGTGATTGCCACTTTCCAGCTAAATACTATTATAAATAACTGTTTGTATGGCCTTATCATTTTTTCTGCCTGTCAACTACTGATAAAGATTCACTCCTTAAATCACAGTAAGTCCCTTTGAGCTGTCAGAAAGAAGATTTAATATGGTGATAAAAAAAATAGATTAAAAAGTACGCTTTAGATCTTAAGAGAGTTGTATAATTTCATGTAGTTGTTTCAAAAGCACTGTACTTTCATTTTTCAGTTCATGCCCAATGACACCCATTTGTTGTGACATATGGTATTCTCATGGAAAGCTCTGAGTATAAATAATTTGATTAAATTCTTCTCCCCACTCAAAAATAGCACAATAACTTTAGTTTGGAAATAACGTATAATATCAGACCGCTTTCAGATTTTTAAATTAGAATCACAAAATTAATCATTTCTATCATATTTTATTGAAGTTAAGATTCATAGATGAATATTTTTTCCTCATCATTTTTAGTGCCCTACAGATAAGCATAATGCCATTTATTCTGAGAACCTGGGAACAGATTCTGTCAGAGGCACATAAGGATTCATGCATTCTCATCTAATATCACAATATCAGTAACTAGTTAAATCCTGTTCACTGGTCTAGTTTCGTTCTCACATTACCACACACCACTATTTAGGCAGCAGAAATTGAGAGAATAAAAGTTGATTTTTTTTTAATCCCCCCTCCCAAATAATGTTATTTTTAAATTTTGAAGTGGTTTTCAGAGTCAAACCAGGAGAAACAAATTATACTGTGAATTGCTAATTGCAAACAGAAAGATGAGATATGTCAAACTGTGGTTACCATGAGCAAATGCACACAAATATTGATATGGCGGAGACTTAGGCAGGAAGTCATATATTTTTATATGTAAATAATACCTTTGAGATGTGATCATTCTTTGGCAACAATGAAACGGCATATGTAATTGCTCAAGTCAACAGATTTTCTTCAAGAGCTTTACTGCTTATGTTTACTATCCAATTTTACAGAGATTAATTTCACAAAAACTGAATTTATATGTGGCAATGTCCCGAGGGGTATGCAGTCATCAGTTAGCATAATGGAATTTTAGTAGGTAAAGGAGTAGCTCAAAGAGTCTTATGAAGAAAGAAATACAGCTCATTCTGTTTAAAAAAAAAAAAAAAAAGAAAAAAGCATAGATAGGCAAACAACAACAACAAAAAAAATCGGAATATATTCATCTGTATTTCCTCCCCTTTCTGGGGGCTGAAAATTGAAATTTTCACTCATAAATGTTACTTTAGATTTTTTGATAAATAAAACAGTACTTCTGTGGAATTTTCTGAATGAGAGTATTCATCCTTCCAACACACAAGTTTATGTGTCCGGCTTCATATTTAGTAATAAAAATAGTTCCAGGCTGCTTATTTGTGCCACAGTAAACACAAACACAAGCGATGCCTTTTTCTTTTCAAATCTTATGTCCACAAGAACATATATTCAATAAACTACATTCCATGCATAATATCTGGAAAAAACATTTCTCACCTGGTTTTTACACATGCATTTGCACAATTGGTACAGTCAACAAGGTATACTTTTCAACATATACCTCCATTCTCATTGATTCATTATACCCGGCACAGGTTTATAAGCCAGCTTCTCTCACAGCGCCTTCCTTCATTTCAGATTTACTCCCTCTTCCTATACCTATGAAGTGATGTATTACAGAAGGCAGGCAAGCAGGCAGGCTCTGGGCTTATGAGGACATTTTCACTACTGACTTCCCAGGTGAACCATTTAGGTCATGAAAGAACAGTAAATGAACTGACTGACAGATCCCAACAGGCAGAGATAAGGAAGGGCAACAAACTTATGTCTTTCAAATCTTTACTCACTAAAGAAGTGTTTTGTCCTCAGAGCCTCTCTCAGCTATACAGGATACGGAGTTGCTAGCAAACTTCTCCCTTTAACAAATTATCTTCTTCTTGGGATAGCATTAGTGTTCTTGTTGGCCCCACAACACTGATAAAGATATATACTGACTTTATAGTAGTTTTTGTTTTGTTTTTTAAAGATAGGTTTTCATCGTAAAGGAGTCAACAGTCATCAATTTAACAAAGTAGATACCAGAGATTATATCTAAAGACGCAATCTTTCAGACTATACAATTTATTGAGTCTTTTTTATTGATGGTATCAATATAAACTTGAGCTGAGGCATGAAAAGAGAAATAAAATGTCACAACAACTCTTTTTCTTCATTGTCCTTGTAAAACCATTCAAGATCTACACCTCAGGCATTTGTGGGAATAAGTACAGTTCCCATTGAACTTAGTTGGCTTCACAAACCTGATTAAAAAGTGAACAAAATATTTGCAGCAGGCTGAGGACCAATGCTTCAAGTTCTGTTCTAGATCCTGTGAACAAAGAATCTACTGTTTCCGATTACTTCTGTTCAACAGTCATAAAAAGCATTTTCCTAATCAGAAAATGAACTGCGGATTTAAATCTTCCTCATTGAACACAGAACACAAGGAAAAAGGGCTGAAACTGCATGGTTTTCCATAATGCTGTTTGCTGCTTCTGATCTTTCAACTCTTCTTCAATTCACTGAATTTTCACAAGACTTACAAAAAAGCAAATTCCTCAAAACATTCAAACTCTCCCTTCAAATTAATTGGTGCCTCTCAGAACTACACCCAATTTCTTTTCTTTTCTTTTTCTTTGGGGGAGGGGAAGTCAGGACTGTTTTCTTTCCATCATTTTTTGCTAGTGCTAGAAAATACTTCCAGATTGCTGTATTCCATGTAGCAATTTTCTACATTTTAATAACATGTCTCAAGAAGCAAGTGGGTCAACATCATTATTTTTTGTTATGGCATCAAATTAAAAAATTCACACTCTCAGAAGGAAGAACAACACTGACGCCATAGGGAGGACAGCTGACCTTACTGAAACACTCTTTCAGGAAATACTATGAACAAATTTACCTTCTAGTACTTGAACAGTAACCTGGTGTTTGAAACAATCTACTCGAAATGGCTGAATCAGTTGCTACATTTCTTGTCATTCAAATGATTTTTCACATGCTCCTATCATAATCTGCCATTTTGAGACAGTATGTTAAAGAAGAAAAAATTGTTGCACACTTCCAATTTCAAATATATCCCAGTGAGGCTTATTTCCCTCTTCAAGCCTATCCAAAGGCCGATCAAAATAAAATAAAAGCTACCACAAAGTGAAATTATAAGGAAAGCAAGGCAAAAGACAGCAAAACACTTTTTAAATAATGCATTTTAAAAAGCTAGCTAGTCCTGATGTTGACTGCATCCATCTGTCATCGGTAAAGCATAGGTACTATGGGCTAATTAAATGTTAATGGAATATAAATAATCTGCTAGTCTCAAAGCATTATCTGTGGAGTGGTAACTGCACAACAGCTGCTGCAGCTCACCAAAAGTGCTCATGTCAGCACCTCAGACAACATGTAAAATCTAGCTTCAAAACATCTGAATGAAATAATAATAAATTTTTCATTTAACTCCTTGCAGAGAACCTACAATTATTTTTGCTTAAGACAGAGGTGAAAGGTCCCTGTGATTACAAAAAAAAAAAAAAAAGCTGAGGAGTTTCACCGAGGAATCCTGTTAGATGAGGGATTTTTCATCTGATGTTTTCTTAAAATCTTTTTGAGTAACACAGTGTTTATAAAAGCAGTACTGCATTAAGATGTTAATAATATTGATAGAAAAACTTGTGACAGATATATTAATGTTAGGTACATGAGAGCGTTATTCCTTTTCCATAGTATCATGGCCAAACAGCACACAGTGTGCAAAAAATAGTGTTTAAGCTAACTCCCCATTTAAAGCCTGATTTTATGCACAAACTTTCATCCTAGGAAGGAAGAGTGCTTGTGGGTTTGTTTTTTTGTTTTGTTTTGTTTTTTGTTTTGTTTTGGGGGGTTTTTTTGTTTGTTTGTGACCTACCTGAGGTTAACTAAGAAAGACAGGAGGGATCTGCATGGTACATGAAATATCACAAATAGGACACATGGGAAGCACAGTTGGAACACAGGCTATGCTGAGACAGAACAAAACACATCACACCTTATCACAGAATCACAGAATGCTTAGGTTGGAAAGAACCTTAAAGATAAGAATCGGAATCATTAATATTGGAAAAGATCACCAAAATCATCTAGTCCAACCATCAATCCATCCCCCACCACACCCACTAAACCACGTCCTCCAGTGCCACATCTATATGTTTCTTGAACTCCTCCAAGGATGGCGACTCCACCAGCTCCCTGAGCAGCCTGTCCTGATGCCTCACCACTCTTTCTGAGAAAATTTTTTTCCTAATATTCAACCTGAACCTCTCCCGGGTGAGCAAAATCAAAGCAACTCTGATCAGGATGGGAACAAGAGAAATTGCAGAGAAGATAAGGTAGTCAAGGCATAACCAACTAAAACGAAACTCAGCAAGAACAGAAGGGGTTTCCCCCAGAAGAGTTACGGGATTTTTAATGACCACAAAATGTCAAAATCATGACTTTACACCACATGACTTTACACCACTCATAAACCTGAGTCCTTAAGATTTCAGTTGGCAATGACGTAAACACCACCTGCTAGCTTACTAGGATCCACTTCCTTTTTCTTTATCCTTAATTAACTACACTTGCTTTTAGTCACTTTGGGGGGGGAGTTGAAAGTCTTGTTTATTTGTGCTTTATCTTACATCTTATACCTTCCTAGATAGTCCTAAAAAAACATTACCAGGTGATATACTCACTCCAGATTTCCATATCTGTTATTATGAGAAAGAAGAAAAACAATGGAATGTTACTGTCATCTTTAAAGTTTTCCTACTTAAACTGGGGGAAATACAAAGAGATTTCAAGCTTTTCTTTTTTCTTTTTATTTTTTAAACTTTTGTTTTAAACTTCTAGCTCATATTTTTACTCTTTTGAATAAGTCATTATGCTCTTTTAATCTTTTATATTCTGCTTCTTTTTAAGCTCTTGTCCACATGCCAAGAGGCAATTAAGGAGTTTTGTGTGTATGTTTGAGACTCTCATACCAACAACTTCTCTGATAGAAGACATTCGAGAATGCATCAGCCCTCATGCTGAGCAATATGTGGGCTACGGACCATTATAAAAATATACATCATGCTTGCATCTATAAAGAAGATGCAAATTTCTGTGAAAACCCTAGAAACTTTTCTAACCTTTCTAATCAAAACAGCCAATAAGAGAGTCATCACAGACAGAACTTGTCTTTAAGTACGGTGACAATATATTTTATACAGCGTGTAGGAGGTTAGAAACTGAATCTTAGCTTTTTACTTCTCAGTTGCAGTCTTACCTTAGGCTCTGATTATTCTTTGCAATTATATGAATGCAGAATATGTGACCAAAACATTGGGTCCCTCTCTATTAAATATTTTCTATACGCAACATCATGTACAAACGTAAAAAACTTCTATTTCAAGTACAGAATTTCAGATCAATGTTACCTTTCTCACAGAATGGGAGACCCGCAAGTAGCAGGAACTTCAGTTACATTAGTTAATATTAAAACATTTCAAAAATGCTATCAATTTCTTTTTTGCATTCTGAAGATTATCATGAATACTGAGATATGGGCAGTGCAGTCTGGGATGTGTCTTCCACTGAGCACTTGTCATGATTATGTCCAAGTGAAAACAAATTCACTTCCCTAAATCCTTGCGCAAATCTTTGTGAAGCAGTATTTCTTACTGCTTGAAAAGGCCTTTAGAAGCAGAGTTGGAGTAGACTGGAAGCCCTCTTAAGAAGTATTCAAGTAACGCATTCATCCTGCCACAATGGCTGTAGGCACTTTTAACTGATGAACCCACTGTCCAAACTCCATCAAAACATAGCAATACAGAAACTTGAACATGAACTCAGAACAGTTATGAGTATGAACACAATATATGCGAGCTAAGCACTTCAGCTAGTCTACTAACTGCTCATTAGTTCATGCAAGAAATGGAAGGTCAGTGGATCTACACATTCTGTCTTCAAAACACATTTTTAAGCAAGTCTCTATTAAAAAAAAAAAAGAAAAAAAAACTTTTTCACCTCTGCCCACATTGTGAGAATTTCTTTGTGTTTTTGCTGCATCTCACCTAATATTTTCTATCCAGAGGCAAAGAAATCGCTGATATCTTGAGGCTAGAAGAAAACTGGAGCCCTAGCCAGCAACTTGGATGCAAAATTGGTGTTTCTTGATTTACCGTGCTGTATAAAGTAATGGTACACAGGTATTTTAAAAACCTACTGTAAGCAAGCAGTTCTTCATTCTGAATTTGTCTCTGTATTTGTTGATTCACTGTGCATAATCTGCAAAAGGATTTCCATCCATTTAAGTGAATACTGATAATAATGAAAGCACTGCCAAACTATGGGCCTTCTCCAGCTCTGGGGGTATTTTTTTTTGTTATTCCCTTCCCTTTGTAGGTAAGTCTTAAGCAACAGAAGAATCTGTTAAAAAAAAATGACAGATTCTTCAAGATTCTTTTCCAGCATCAGAGTTTGTATCTTTCTCCCTTACTATTAAGAAATACTTGGCAACACAAGGGTGAGTACCATAAGAAAACTGTTTAAATTCCAGCCTACTGTGAGATTAATAAACCAAGAAAATGTGACATTACTGCAGATACAGAGCATTAATTGCCTTCAGACAAAGCCTTAAAAACCATACTCCATAAAAGTGTACACAAAATACTTCATTTTATTTGGTGGAAGGGAGTGGGATCAACAGTTGACTTCAAAAGCACCTGCAGTTTTTGAAATGCTACCCTATCTGTGCAATGTAATTTTTTGTAATTTGAAGTAATTATAACAGAAATAATCATAGAGAAGGAACAGTATGCCCAAGTCAATAGAGTCAGGACTTGCAGAGAACCAAGATCAGTCTCAAAGCCCACCTAGTGTGTTTGCTGTGTTACCACATATTTCTGTGCTGTCCTCAAGTGTCTCCAGCATCGCAACAATCCAGCTATTGCAACTGTTATTCATTTAAACACAGCTCCCCCACATTCAACGTGTGCAAGACATTTAGCTGCCCTATTCCATGCAGATAGTTGCTGCTCAGTACCAATTCTTTAGGAGGCTTCTCTGGGAATCCTTCCTATCACTTGGCAAGGACTGCAGCTCTTCATCTGACTCCTATCAAGAACCAAAACTGTAGTTCAGAGAAGAGAGAGCTTATGGTTTCATATGAAATATTTTGAAATATTAAAGGCAGTATATTAAGCTTCACTGAAATTCTCTGTATACTGTGATAATATGCACCTGTACACTGAGATTACATTTAATTACCATCACAAATTTTAACTATTAGTGTAGGATAAATATCAACTCAACAGTAAGAAATTCTGCAGTCACAGCACTTTAAACCGCTAGGATCTTTCCTGCAAACTTAACTGCAGAGCGGTGCAGTGGTTTCACACTGATGGGCATCTGAATCACACTGTGCTCCATCACTCCTCCCCATCTAAAGAACTGGGGGAGAAAACATGATGGAAAAGAGCTCATGGGTTGAGATAAGGACAAGGGGAAGCCCACACCATTTACTGCCATAGGCAAAACAAAGTCAGTGCAGAAAGATTAATAAAATGTATTGCCTATTGCTAACAGACTATAACAGTGAGAACCAAAACAAACTAAATGTATATATATTTGCAGACACATACCACTAGCTTATTGAACATGTATTCTGTGCTAACATTCACATTTTTAAATAACAGTCATACAATCTAAATGTTAGTGATGCATCCTCTCCAGATGAGGCAGGGCTGGGAGAGTGAACTTGGACAAATGGAAGCTTCAGGATATGTAAACTGGTTTTTAGCACATTTGGGCTACGAGAAGCTGGTATCATCACAACAGGCTTCAAAAATGAGCCATTAGGAAAACAAGCCAATTCTCATCATCAGTAAGGTTCTACGGCCTGGTATAAACATCCTGCCACAAATTTGCAGTAAGACAACTGCTTGAAAACAGTTTCATCATTAGAATCAAATACTGGGGTCTCGGGATGCATTTTATGACAAAAATATGGGACTTTTTACTCACTTTTGCTTGGCTGTAGTAAGGACTACAAACTGTTGATGGAAATATGCACTGCTACTTGTTTCACTAACATTAAGTTGCCTGGTAATACCCCAATTTTTTCACTTACAGAACTTTGCAATACTGCAGAAATACTGAAGCAACAAAAGAACTCAACATACTACATTACACAAATACAAATTTAAAAGCAGTAAAATGTTTCAGTAACATAGTGAAGCTTCTTGTCCAACCGCAGACTTGACAGTGAAAAAAGTAGCTTATTTATCTTATCTGATGTTAATCTTTGTTGATATTCCCTAAGGTCAAATATATCCACATGAGCCTATGTTTTTATATTAAATTATGATTATTGCACAGGAGATTATATTTTACATTACTTTCATAAGGAGAGAAAGAAAAGGCCAATTTTGATTCTCAACCACTGAAATGAATCTTCAGCAGTTTCCAGCAGACTGCATACATCTCAACAAAAGCAGAATTTATACCAAGGAGTTTATCAGTGCAGGCACATGCATGGCTGGCATCTAAAAAGGCAGAAGCTATTCTTCATACAATGTACATTTTCATCATACACAGCTTCTAAATTCAAGATATACAAAGTCAAAAATACTATCTTTACATTATATGTAAGTTGCACAATCACAGAATTAGCCTGAGTTGGCAGGGATACACAAGCACCACCAAGTCCAATTCCTGGCTCAACAAAGGGCCACCCAAAATTCAGACCCGATGTCTGAATGCACTTTCCAAACGTTCCTTGAACTCTGGCAGTTTGAGGCTGTGATCACAGCCCTTAGGAGCATGATCCATGCCTCCACCCTCAGTTCCTCTGCTCTGGGCTGAGCAAATGAAGGGGCCTCAGCTGCTCCTCATACACCTTGTCCTCTAGAATTCCCACATATTAGAACAATATATACACAGTTCTCCAGAGATATATTATCCAACATCACTTTTGCCTTGAATGTCTTAAATATATTTTGCCCTGCTTGGAAAAAAAATAATTCTGGAGAAAGGGACAACATTCGGTTATCTCTAGAACAAAATGAAGCTGTATCGCTAGTTAACTGTAATGACTGGAAAGGAAGTACTGAATTTCAACTCAGCTCTACCCTCAAAATTCTTCTGATGAACTCAGCAACTGTCAGATCCTCATGCAAGAAAAAGAGAAAGCTAAAGGCATTACGTCATAACAACACACTTTTCCTTAGCTAGACAGAGGGCATTAAACAGCATTAAAAAGAAGCTTTTTCCAGTATAACTTTTTTGTAGGTGTCACATATGACCTAAAAATCCTATGCAAAACTAATGAGGTTTTTATATTTTGCTGTGCTTGCAAACGTGCTTTCTGTTCCTCAGGTCTTGCACACTAGTGCATACTATAAACACTAAGACCTTGTTGTAGCATCACTTTAGCTCTACTTGTGCAGTTTACTTCCAATCACGTTGGACATAAACTGGACATTTGGTTAGATTGTTGTCAGTGAACCTATCCAGAACAACAATTAGTAAAAGGGATAGATCAACCCTTTGGTAAACATGGAAAAGACAATTCTATATCTGTACCAAATGATTTGGTACCAAAATAAATGTCTCCTACTTTATTATGGTGGCCCATTACATCAGTAGTAGATGTTGGTGGTACGGCAGTAAACGATGAACCTTCCCACCAGTATTCTATTACATTTTGTTGCCATGCAACAGATGATAGTAGAGGTACAGTCTGACAAACAGCGTCTGACATGGAAGTGCAGATAAAGCAAACGCATGTCACTAAATTCCTCCATGTGGAAAAAAATTGCACCCATTGCCATCCATCGAAGCTTGCTCAATGTTGAGCACAGTGAGGAGGTGGCACCTGTAGGTGACCTCCACTGGTGCAGATTTTTACAAGCACGGCATGCAGGCTCTTGTTAATTGCTGGCAAAAATGCATAGCTAATGGTGGTAACTACACTGAAAAGTAATGTTTCGTAATTGAGAATTTACTCTATCAAATAGTGCTATTGTGTGCTTTGTATGGGCTGTAGTTTCCATGGAAATAAATAGGAGACATTACCTTCAGAGAGACGTATATATTTTAGAAACTGAAATGCAGTATGAAGTCTAGTAAATCAAATGATTGATAGCATATCAACTAAAGGGTTGGGATCAAATGAAAAGAAAAAAATGACACCATATACCCTGTTAAAAGAAAAGCAGTGCATAAAACATGCCCACATAAATCATATATGCAATCAGTGAATTTCCAAGAATGTCTGTTCTCAAAATAAAATAGATATTAAAGAAAGATATTAAGTATTTAAAACCTTAGCAATACCCAGTAGAGTTTTAAATGCTTATCTCAAAACGAGTTAATACAAAAGCATTCTTTCTTTGACTGGTTATTTTCTTTACTGAAGCATTCTTTTCCAATACATTGTTTTATTAATTTTAGAAATCCATCAGTACTAGGATCTACAACTCGACATTAATTGAAGTCATCTATACAATTCATTCTCCGTGTAGATAAAGCTCTAGCATTAAATACCTAACAATACCTCTTGGCTACTTAGTTCTCCCCCCATAATACTGCTCTTCTGCTGCCTAGCTAGGGTTTCTCATTCCTACATTGTACTAAATAGAGATCATATCTGTTTTGCACTAAGACCACTACATTTAATTAAGCGTAAAAGGTTTGTGCTCCATCTGTGGTTCTGCATCGGTAATTCCCATTCAGCTGAGCTTCTACTCTCCCATTAACAAACTTCCTTTTACCCAAAGAACAAAGCCATGGCCAGCAGTTCAAGATAATAAAAGGTGGAGGTGAATTTAATGTGCAATGAATACAAACATTGTATTTCAAAGATTTTCATCCATGGTGTCTAAAAGACAATTGAGGATTCTGATTTAATAAAATTAAATAAAAAATAATTTGATTTCAAATAAGATTTACGTTAAGGAAATTATCAGTTTACTTTAAAAAGCAATCATTGTAAAAAGCATAGAATTTATTAGTATCTTTTTTTGAAAAAATGAAGGTTTTATATATGATAGCAAATACACGTGCAGCTTTTAAGTTTCTACTTCTGGCATCGTATCCACATGCTAAGATTTTGGCCTGACTTGACTTAACACTTCTGTAGCTCTCTTCCCAACACTGGCACAAAAAGTTCACTATGGAAACACCACATTTGGATGGCTACAGTTCATCAGTTCATGCAGAACCAAAAAATACATTTAATCCAGAATTCAGCATATACAGTAGGAGATAAGGATAAATAAAGAGATCTGGCAGATAGATAAGGAGTCTGGTTTATTTTTTTTCTTTTTAAAATATTTTCATCTGCCTGTTATCAGCATAAATATTAAAATTCCTTGTGTATTGAGATTTGTTTTAATGACTTCTGCCCAATCAGTTGAGATTTGTTTTACTAATTGTCATAGAAGAATGGGTTTTACTTAAGAAATATAATGAAAAGAAGTGAAGAGCAGTGAAGTCTATTAGTCATTTTGCCTTGTTTTTTATCAGTTCCGACTCTGACAGGGATACACTCTTGCAAAATCCCACTCCTTACTAGCATCCACTGTAGCGTGCTAAATCCTCTACATCCGTTTTCTGCACCTCAAAAATGCTCTGTTAGATTTCACCTCTAAGTAAAACTTCCCTCACTGCTGGAAGATTTCTGTGGAATGCTAAAGCGCAACGATCAAGGTTTGGATTGACAGAAGGTCACACTTGCCTGGCAAAATTCTTCAAGATGCAAAACAACCATTTGCTTCAACTAGAATGCCAGGAGTAATTCCCTTGTTTTTCACAAGGTGATTCAGGATCTTTTTCACAAGTGGCTAGGATCCAGATTAAGCATGCCCATTCGGAAGAAGTCAGATCTTAAGTATCCGATAACTAATACTTAGTTGCAGCTCCATTACAATGAAAGACTTCAGTCTTCCCTAGTGAAATCACTATGGATAGCAAATGGATTTATAAGCATCATTAATATCTAAAGTGAATTTTAAATGTACATGTAATGAGGGACAGAAAAGGTAAGAGATCACCAAATCTCTTTTTAATGGCTGAAATCGCACAAGAGATTCTTTCGCTCTACAATCTTTGCCTCAAAAGAAAGAAACTGCTTGAATTATTCAGAATGAAAATCATGTCTGTTCTTTGCAAGGACACAACCTTCACCTCATAATTACAGCTTTGCCTGTTGTCTCTTTCCACTGAAAAGTTGAAAAATTCTGACTAGTTCTGTTGAAATAAGAATTCTTTTATCTTTAATTTCTATTTCACTTTTTGTTGTCAGTATGTTAAATATTGCTATACAAAAATATTTACATTTCACAGACCTATATCATCTCAGTTTGCTTTTCTGAATGAAAGAACACTGGAATAAACAGCCACAAAGGCTTATGCACAGGCTTAAATTTCAATGGACCAGTTATTTGCTTAAATTTGAACAAGCATGCAGATCTTCATAGCATGGTATTTGAATTTTATAAATACATTAGCTTCATTATGACACTTACTAACTTCAGATAAAAGTGCATTTATTTTAACTCATTTTCTGTTAAACTCAAAGTATGAAAATTTGTGTGTTTCAAGCACAGAAAAATACCACAAATGGCCCAATTTTACAAGACCACACGTGTGTAAGAACAGACATTTTCTACTAGATGTTGGCAGTCAGATAAGTGGCCTTGGGCAATACAAATTACTGGGCAAAAGAACTTGGAATAATACAAGATTCGACGTTTTATCTTTAAATAAGCAGACTTCTGAATGTCAGGAAATTAAAGTCCACAAAGCAAATCTCAACTGTTAAACTGCTTTAGCTAACTCTACTGTATTTTCATTAATATAAGAAATGGGGAAAAAAAATAAGTCTTTGGAAGACAAAATTAGAATTGCCACATTTTATATATTGAGCTGTAACTTGTGGTTATAAGTTACTGTTCTTAGCTAGCTTAGTTCATCACTATCCAGAAAAATCAGCAACCTTAGGACATCATTTTCAGTCAAATTCTTCCTAAAAATCTTGACTGCTTCAAGGTTTTCCATTATTTTTGTTTTGGCAGACGAATGAATCCTTTATGATCTAGATTTTAAAAAATACAGTCTTCAAACAATACATGATGTGCTCATAAAGGCACCAGTATGCATCCAAGGTGACAGATCTTTAGAACAAACATGAATTTTTCATAGGTGTGCTTGAATGAACAAGTTTATCCCTGTGTCATCAATATACAATGGGATTCATAACCCCAAGAAACCTGAGGAGTAGACAGCAAGACAGTAAACTTGCTTTCTGCTCATCAGCATTCATAGAATAGACAAGGCTGAAGTACATATTTTCCAGCAGCAGTCCTGATCACAGAATACATATGCCTGTTAGAAAAGACTGTCCTAATATAAGCAAGTACAGATTCACGATTAGATGGCTCACCAAATGTAGCAGCTGTATTAGTCTGTAGATAACCCCTCTTGTAACAAAAACATGATTGAACAGAGAAGCTTACACTGAAGCTTTATGCCTCCAATGTCACTAAAAAAAAAAGTCTTAAGTTGAAGGGCTATGAAGTCAAAGAAAAAAATACAGATATTCGGAAAAAAAAAGCATCTGAGAAACACTGAACTATTTCAATTAAAAAAAATCATTTAAAATAATTCATCTGCTATCTTCCACAGGTAACCTGTTATTAGTAACTATTTACTCATGCCAACAGTACTACACAAACATACTCCCATCAAGTCAGGCAGTATTTAATTCAAGATAAAATGTTTTTTTCTTAATACTAATGAGTAAACACAAAAATGCTAAGGTTTCTGTTGTTTCTAGGCTCCAATGAAGGCTGCCTAGTAGCTATTTTAAGGTTTCTTGTCATGGCGCTGTATCAAATCACTGACACCTACAGGCATAGCTGCATATATTAATCCTTTGAGAAATATCTCTGTAGGTTCACTGTTATGAAGCAGGACATCTCTGAGGATAAATAATGGGATTGCCTTGGACAAGCTGATTTGTTCGCAAAGTGCATAGGAATCCAGTGTGGACTGCACAGGTATCCCATTTCATCTGATGCACTTCTCTCCACTCTAGGTACGAATTTTTTTCTGCATTACGAATTGCTCTTTAAGCCTCTGTCTTTAGTCCGTTTTTATTCTGGAGCAAGGAAAATATAGGCAACACTTCCGACCCTTATGAATCTCACTGAGGGTCAGTTAAAAACCTCTGAAGATACGTTGCCTAGATGTATTTCCCAATACACTGGAAATCCTGCCTGTCTACTACAGTATTTAACATTTGGGGGAAGAGCTAATAAGAGTTTAATAATTTGCACATGATAAAAGAGAAATGTGATGTATTACAGCAAATATACTAATTCATAGACACTGCTGATTGTTTTGCTCATTTACTAATAAGTTTATCATTATAAGTAATAAGGAAGATACATTTTGAAAATAGTTTTAGAAAGCATTTGATGTCTCAGGAAAATTAGTTCCTTCACCCAAATTAGGATAACTTTATGCAAACTGGAGCATAGGAAGTTAAATCTGACCACCACACAAGCACCTGTGTAAAAATCATGGATATATATTTTTAAGACAAGATAAAATAAATATTTTAATTTGCTGGTCCCTTAAGAACAACTCTTCCAGACTTTCCATAGAAGTGTGCTTCATGCATAGCCAGTGCTAGCAAAAGCAATGCACAAAAATAAACCTTCTGAAAAACCTGTTTTGTCCTGTGCTTACCCTGCAAAAAGCACTGAAGAGAACAGGTGAAGGTGGCAAATCAGGACAATGGCACCTACAAACCAAACAGATGCAAGCTTCTCTTATTTCATCTAAAAGAAACCAGTCATTTTATGATGCACTGACTGTCCAAATCACTGGAGTACCCATAACCTCATGAACGAATCCTTCATGATGGCTAAGTTCAAATTACTTGCTCCAATTCAGATGAGAAAAACAAGCTATATGAATATACTCATCATGTTATCTTGTTGAATGTCAGACTTCTTGTCTTTTATTTTTTAGCAATGTACTGAGGTCATCTTCGAAGCAGTTGACAACGAGTGAAGAAAAATGTTTGTTTTCTGCCAAAGCTAGAAAAGGATGTACACCAGTAAAAGCTGTCCATTCCTCCTAGATCTGCAGACAGACTGAGCAGTGCCTGCACTTGCTTTGCTCTCTTGCTACCAGTTACACTACCAGCCTAGATGAAAGGAAAGAAGGTTCAAGCACGGAAAACTGAGAAAGGTTCACAAAGGACTCCTAAGGAGAACAACAGAAAACCATCAGTAATACAACTTACTACCTTCAGAGCCCCACATCTTCACAGAGAAGGATGTCAAGGTCAGAGAATATTTGGAAAGCTGTGAACAGGTCACTAGGCTCATTGAACTCTCCGGTAATTCCCTATTTGTTCACTCTTGACAGCAGTTTCCAGTTTGATTGAGAAATGTAAGATTATGCTAAAGAAAAACATTTTCTTTCCCCGAAATGAAGAGTCGAGAAGATTTCAGCTCACAACATTGTGCCTAGAAGACACAAAACACTTCCTTGCTTTTTATGGCATCATGTAACACACAAGCTCAGGAAAGATCCTAAGCAAGCAGAAATGAATCTGGAACTCAAGACTTCTCCTTCACTCATCACTGAACATATACAGAGAGAGTGGGGATTAATTAAAATAATAATTAAAGAGCACTTTTCACAACAAGGAATCTTTCTTTTTTCTCATATACAAGTGTGAAAAATGCTGTATGTCCATCTCATAAGATTGACACATTGAAATATAACATCTAACATGAAAGACCTAAGATTTTACACAGATCTTTAACACTCCTGAACATACATTTCTCAATTTACTGTGCTCTTCTTTCAGCATTAAAAATAAACACGCTGTATGGCACTTCACATTGACAGGTATGTACTCACATTCCAAAAGCACATACAGAATATTAGATGACACTGATAGAAAAGTTAATTTAACTGCCAGCTTGTAGCTCAACGTCAACACCTTCTAATATCTTGCTTGAAAGCGGCATACAGAAACAACACACAATTGTTCAACATATATTTAAAATAATAGTGAATAATACATCTTCCAGACAGTTTCTTTTAGAAGACATCGAGGAACATTCTCCTTTTAAAATTTAATGTTCTATCATGAATGTAAGTGTGCTAATTAGCTCCAGCTACTTTCTCTCATCCAAAGTGACGGCATTCCAGTTCCTAACTCTTGCAGATTGTACTAGTTTCAATACAGGACTCAACATTACTAATCATCCATCAAGCTTTTCAAGAATTCTTTCCAAAGAACGCATAAAATCTCCTTTTTAGATTAATGATAAGTAACACTTCAAATACTTTGATTTAATAGCTGCAGTACTGAAAACTTGATGCTGTAAGTATTCACTCTGATACTCTTTCTTTAAACAAATATCAGAATTAAGGTATAACAATAACGTGAAGGACCAGAAAGACAATAGAAATAATAAGGTTAACATATACACCAGATTTGTGTTCAAGAAATATTTAGATGTTGTGCTGAGGGACATGGTTTAGTGGAAAATATTGGTGATAGGTAGACAGTTGGACTGGATGATTGTGCAAGTCTCTTCCCATCTTGGTGATTCTATGATTCAGTGATTTAGCAACAGTAAGCACGACATTGATAACATGACTGTACAACCCTATCTTGAAAACACTCAAGCTTCACTGAAACACAAAATTGATAGTTTTTCCATATTTCTTCCTCCCCCTGTTTATGCATACATTATTTCCACAATGTAAAGAGAAAAGTATGCCAAAGAGAGTGTGAAACTACAGTACAGATGCCCTGAACTAAGCTTTATGACATTGGATTAGATTTTTGTAAATGGCCCCAGAAATAAAATAATTCATTCATGTTGCTTTTTCACTTGTTAATCCTCTTTGCAAAGTGCTTTGTGCTACACAACTCAAAAACCCTAACGTCAGTAATGAGTAGCAAAAGAGTGAGGGAAGCAGGAAGACAGAACAAAAAACCCAACATCGTCATATTGTAGAGAGACATTTAAAAGCTTTTGGGTCAAACATTTCACATTATTTAATCTTTTTATTGGAATCCTGTCATAGCTTCTTTAACTATGAACCCAATTTCTCTTGTATACACATAGTGGTTGGCAATGCTGAAAGACCTTTAACTGACCCCACAGTGACTGAAACCACTCTATTACATGTATTTAATTGTTGCTTTTTCAAGTATAATCTATTATAATAGATGGAATCAAGAGTGTTCAGTTCCATCTTAATTATGGATTCCCTGAAGTTTATCAGCCATTCACTACAAATTCAAGTTAGCCTTCAATAATTTGGAATTTAAATGTATTTAGTACATTTTGTTATGTACTATCACATGAAAAAAAAAGTCAAATATACTGACAGTACAAAGCTGGAAACAATAAACACTGTTTTAAATGGGTGAACTTTATCGATTGCATCTTCAAATATTAGGACAAATGAGCCTTGATAAAATCAATATTAAAATTATCTATCAGGATGGGGATACGACTCCTTTCTGAGACTTTCTGAACTACGTTTCAGCTTAGTGATTTGTTTTTGCAATAGGCTTCTACCAAATTCCAAGTTCTCTAAATGTATTTCTGTTTTCAGATGACAAAGAAATGCCACTTTTAAGAAAGAGAAGAAATTTGTGAGGATCAAGTAAGATTTATGATTTGCTTTTTTAAGATTTATTAAAAAAATTTCTGTTGTTGTTTCAGTACTATATTTACTCTAGATTTTAATAGCATTGTATAATTTTAAAATGCAACAGAGCTGAAGGGTAGAGAACTTGAAAATCACTAGAAGTAGTATTTATTACCACAGAGCATAGTTGTACCACAACATTTCAATTCGGTCTGATATTAAAGAAAAAGATATTTAGTATATTCTGTTATTTTATACATTTAAATATTTTTTCTTTAATGTCAGCACAGGATTTGAAAATTAATAATCCTGCTTCTGAAAAACTGTGCATTCTCATCAACTCATAAATACTATCTTCTAGTTCCGCCATTAGTTAGTTCTCCCTAATAGGCTGTACTGTTCTTTTGACAAGAAATAAGTGACTTCTATTCAGCTGTGAAAGTAAATGGCACATTTTAAAGTGCTATAATACAATTTTCTGTACTGATTATTAATTGTAAACTCTGAGAAAATGATAAAATGAGATTAAAATAAGATTACAAAATTAAGGCTTAAAGTACAGCCTCATCAATAGCGTCCACTAGGGAACCCTACTTTAGGACAAAATAACTTGTCGTCACTATACAATTTGTACATCTGGCAAAAAAGACTTCTGCTTCTCCTGTTTTGGCTTTACACTGTGTGTATTAGATGTTTAGATAGATACAATCAGAATTACATGAAATGATCCTGAAAATAAAGGAATGCCATCTGTTCTTTGCTCTCAATGACATTTGTTTTGAGGCCTTGAACTGAGGTCTCTGCCACCTCTGCTCCTACTCTTGTCAGAAGAGATGAGTCCTTCTTAACTCAGTATCTTCTGAATTAGTAAACTTGGCTTACGCTAAAATAACATACCAGGATTTACACTATATAAAAGATATAACAAAAACTGGAGGAGAAGGTTGGTATGACGAAGTTAAATGAACACTGCCATATTTTCAGGTAAACACACTCTATAAGCTTGTTGTATAAACAGATATGTAGTTTTGCCAACACTGCAGGTAATAAGCATGAATGATTAACACACTGGAAAGTTTACCTCAAAAGCTACCTCTCTTCTTTTTCCCCTGTCTGTGCTTCTCTTTGTTTTTACCTCATTGCTCAAACCCAGTAATTTTTTTTGTGTGTTTCTCCTCCTCCTCCTCGTCTTGCTCATGCCAGGAATCCTCCTGGGATCTGGGGGATTTGCTGAACATAAGAAACAGCTGATATTGGAGAAAAAAAAAAAAAACACAGAGAGAACTGCAGGTTAACTTGCAACCCATGCCATACTTTACTTTGATCTGTTTTTGAAAAACCAATCTCTTCTCTCTAATATATTCATGCTTCTTTTTAGTCAGATATCTTAATTTGCACAGGTCAAAACATGGAGCTCTCTGAGAACTACAGAAGTTTGTAAATGATTTAACCCCACTGCACTACTGCAAGGCCAAACACAACAGCTAGAACTAACACAGATAAATATTTACATCTTGCCAATACTTCTAAATATAATTAACTAAGCAGTTCAACACAGAAAGAAGCAGTTATGATACAAGCGCTGGTCTCTTTCCCAGTTTCTCTGTTTTTGAGACATTTAACAAAGCTGTACATAAGTTCATGCTGTACACTGCTGTGATGGAAACTCTAAATCTAGATTATAAATAGGTGGAAATATTTGCAAAACATTCTGCTACATATTTAATCAATGCTTTAGCAGCAGCAAATAGTTTTGATTTGCTGCTATACTACTTTTGCATATACTACTCCATCATATAACCATAAAGTAAAAATCAAAATAAAAGCAAAACAAGTTACAATCTTTCTTTGAGCCAAAAGACTCAGAGAATGAACCTGGTGTGGGTAACACATGAAATACTTACAGGTATGGCACGGGAAAAGAAAAGAAAAAAATCTTCCCTCACAAATTTCAGTGAAATGTTCCACAGAAGCTAATGTAGCTACTGCTGATAAAAGGAAGCCTGGCCAGGCAAGCTCCTAGGACAACCCAGATGCATCCTGATCCTAGACCTCACAAGGAAGAACTCGCATCTGTTTCATATACATATAGATAAATTTTGCAGCATTCAGCTATCTTATATTAACTGTTGCTTAGTACAGTAATTTGGTTTTATAACTTTATTTCAATATAGTTGCAAATTTTTCTCTCAACCAAACCAAATGCACCAACACTGCCTGTATCCTAATGTGTTAATGCAGTATTCCCTCACTTTTACCTCCTCTCCTTCCTTCCTGACCATCTCCTAGCTTTCCTTCTTCATGCTGTAGGTGTCTTATATCTCACAAATGCTGTCTGAGATGGCCACTAGACTGACAAGAAAAAGCCAGAAGAGGAAGAAGAGGAAAAAAAAAAAAACAAAACAGCAACACTATCACTTCACCTTTCTACCTACAGCCATCCACCTCTGCAGTCAGTATATCCATGCAAGTAAATCACAATGTACTCAATTCTCAATGTAAACATATATAGAGTTACTAAAATCCATACTCCCAGAGCTACTCATAAGTACATTGAGAATGTAACTACTGAAACAAGGGTGATATTGTCTCCATAGCTTCATTAACCCCAGGAAAGAAAGGATGAAAGAAACAATTAAACAAAGGAGCTGGAGGTGACAGTAAGGAAGTTGTTCTTAAAATTGTTTCTATGCTCTCTCTAATACCTCTTCTCACTCTGCAAGACAGAACAAATCCTGCTCTTTAGGTTATGCACACTTTAGTTGCATCTCTTCTCATCTAGTTTTTAAAATGTGAAATCCCACTGATGGTATGCTAAACATAGCATGGTCACCTCCTCCCTCCCCATACAAGCATGATGCAACAGCAGGTATGCGCGCTTTTCATGCAATGTACATGTAATTCATTCCTTCTACATTATTTCTATATTCTAAGAAGCATGCTGATTCAATTTAGTTTACTCCCATTTAAACCAAGATATTAAGACTTTGATTAGTATAATATTTGCTAACAAAGTTGACTAAGAAAGCCACTGTGCAGGATGATGGTTTTTAGGAATGCTCTATAAAGTACAGGGTTTAGAAAACCCCTCAATAAAATTGGTAACACCGTCACAAGGCAGTTGGTTTTCACTGATAATATTTAAAAGAATACCTGAGCATGTTTTCACTGAAAGAAGACATTGAGCTATAAAAAGAACATACTCCAACAGCTGTACCATACAATCACAACTGCAAATCTACCTAGATGTCCCTGACATCCCTCCTCTTTCCCCTTATCTTCCACTGTGAATAAGAAATTACCAAGAAATTCTGTTCTTTGTTATGCTTCAGAGATATTATCAAACTACCGTGAAAGTGAAATAAATACGTCTCTGATCCATAATCTGTTTTTTTCCCTAGTTTTAATCTACAGTGCATTTGTCTAACCAAATTAAGTACTTCAGTTTTAGCATTGCATGTACAAACATATTTCCTTCATATTTGTTTCCCATTTTATGATGCTTTAATTGTTCACAAGTAATAACATAGCTGATTAATTTTCATATTTCAGCTGCAATTATGCTTTGAAATCTAATTTGTAAGAACTAGGGATTAACTTTAATACAAACACCACAGACTTCTAAATTACAAAGAGAATTATTCTCTTGGTCCCTTCTCCCCCCTCGTTACCACCTCAGAACACCTCAAACTGGTATTTCTGCTGCAATAAAGTATAGGCCCAAACCTGCCTTAAACTCCCAGTGAGATGATAAAGCTCACACAATCATTGGTTGCGGCAAAACATGACTTTAATTACAGCTTAACAACAACAGATACCTTTACATGCCAGAAAGTACAATTTTGTTTCTGGAGCACTTACCTAATATCATGCACTTCCAATTAATTTTGCGCAAGCTTGAATCAAAGAAGTCAAGTTAAACAAATATTTCTGCCCCAATTTTACTGCCATAATTTCTGTAAGCTCTTAAAGTTGAGGCATACAAGAAAAGGAGTGAACGGTCACAGCTGGCACTTCACTCATTCTCCCACCTGAGTTGAATGGGCATTTGTCTAGAGTTCTCAGTTAGAAACATATTCCTCTGGTGAAATCTCACAATGATTGTAAATTCTCATTAGGCAAAACTGGGCATCAAGTTTAACCACGCATGGGGTGTACTGCCTCTGTAATTGCTGTAGTATGGCATATGAATTGATTACTGAAACATGTGTCCCCTCCAAGACTTCTGTAGCTGCCACATAAGATAATGGAGAGCACCACAGTTAATAGAAATAATAGTTTTTAAGCAACATGTGCTACAATTCAGAAAAGCAACTCTTTAGATGTGGATCTCCAGATAAAATAGCAGACATCCACTTGCCCAGCTCTGCTCCAGCTGCTCAGCCTCCTAGAAAACTCTCAACCATTTCTGATTACATTGCCTAAAGCAATGTCTCTTTTTCAGGCAGCCAGGTAGGATTAGGGACTCCTAATACATATACATAATCATTCGAATATCATCACACAATAAAAAGCTCAAAACTCAAATTCAAGCAAATGTCATGTCTAGTCATAACTTCACGTTCCGCTCCAATTAAAACGTATATACTGAGAATATTTTGCAATGAATACGACAAGATATTAGCTTAGACAAGTCGCTCATATTCCCACTGCATGTTTCAAAACAATCTAGCTCAAGCCAGTTGTACATATTTTTCATTTCACACATTAAAAGATAATTTACCAAAAAGCCTCCTTTCTATAAGTTACTGCTATTTGGTACAGCACACGACCAGTGTTTTCCAAGTCTGTACATCCATTAGCCAAAGAGACCAAGTGTTGGTTGCTGTGTTTGAGTTGATTCAGTCTGACTCATAATTTTCAGCAATTTAAATAAAGCAGAATATTACAGACATTATGGTACAACACATTTTCCACTCTTGAACCATGTGTACTTTGAGCACTTGCCTTTATCTATGTATCTGGAGTGACAGTTGGCATCGTTTCAATTCAGATCTCTAAATACTTCAGAATTACTGATTTTGACGTTTTTTATTTTGGCAAGTTTATGGAATCAAAGTACGAGAAAATCACATGATTAAAAATATGGCAGAAAGGTTCAGTCAAGAACATGATGATTCACAGAAAATGAAGAAAACAATGCATGAGAATGCACTAATTTTGATTTAAATTCGGAGTAAAAAAAATTAACTTATGTTTGAGGTACATATGGATGATCCTACTCCAGAAGACATTCTTACTAGCAATATGGTTAAAACAAGAATAACATTACAGAATTAGAAATTTATATAATTTCAGGGATGTGGATGGAACAAAACCATCTTTTACTGTTGCTTGAGGCTAACCCAGAGTCATTTTCTAAATTTAACTGTAGTTTACTGAGAAAATTTTTATTGCATTGACTTCAGATCTCATTAAGAAATTGTAGCCATTGACACAATTATGTCATCCATTTCTAGCTGATGAAGCAAGGGGAAGTTGTATTCCATGTGGCCATAATTGCATTATGCCCAGTTTGCATAGTTCACTACTTAAAGTCAACTTCAGTTGCACCCTCTGCCGACGTAAACTATTTTAACTATTTAGTCTTCAAAAGTTCTATATATTCGGAACTCAGACACACCATCCTTCAGCAGTTGTTATCTCTACAAATCTTCATTTCCTTAACTTTCTTTTATTAAGATTAGCTACACAATGATACAATGCAATAGCCTTGTTTTGAAGCGAGAACAATTATTCCAACATGGAAATACCACAGCATTCTTGACCCTCCATGCTTTGATTCAATTAAGCACCTTAATTAATATACCACACCTTCAACTCTTCAAGAATACCACTAAACACAGTCAAATCAGTAATACTTCAAATACCTTCTGAGCACTTGCACAGGCTACCCATAGAGACTGTGGAGTCCCCCTCCTTGGGTATCTTCAAAAACTGTCAAGATGTGGTCCTGGTTAATGTGTTCTGTTGTAAATCCTTACCTAGATTGCTTTTCTGCCAGTCTTTCTTAGCTGGTTACTGCGGCTGACAAGAAACATGAGAACACTCCACAACCAGATACATAATTTCTGCCTTATTTCCTTTGGTGTACCATCTTATTCGCACAACCATCAGCAGTTTTGCAAATATACAAAATTCATTTTCCTTCTGTCAGTGGCAGGACACTGAGAAAACAATAAAAATAATAGAATTTGGTGTGTTATTGTTTGTTTGTTAAAGCAAGCAAAAGAAGGTTACCAATCTGAGCAGCCTACTGAAGACATTCATGTGGCTCATTTATGGAATAGCAGACAATAAAAGAGTAAATATTCTGTATTTCCTATTTTCTGAAATGTTTTCCAGTCTAGAAATGAGTACATGAGTAGAGTGAAATAACTCATTTTCCTATTATGTGCAAAAAGCACATAATGTACACTGATGTACATTGAATCTATAGAACTGTTGTGTCCATGAGTTATAGTTTGTTTTTTCCTCTGCTCTACTGCAGAGAGAAGAGGAACTGGAATAATCAAAAAATGAGTTCTTAATCAAATATAACAGCTTAATAGCGCCTTTTAAATAAAAAGTTCATCTGTTGTTTATTACATTGATTACATTTTTATTATCAATTTGTTCCATAGTGAATATACTTAGTTATATATTTATAATATGCTTTTCCTTCTAGTATAAAAATTAAAGGATCAAAAATCTAGCAGAAAATATTTTTCCAAGAAATAGTTACCTTTTTCAAAAGGAAACCAGTATTTCACCAAGCCTAACTTTAAGAAAGGAAAGCAACATGAAAACTAAGCACCTATGAAAAATGCAGTTCATACCCTATTTCTTAACTAGGATATATATAAATCTTCTGAGATAACAGGCGCATTAACATGCGAAACCCATCTCTTCACTAAGCCCCCCAAGAAAGTCACAGACTGTACCTTACTTCAGGAAGTACCTTCCTGAACACATCTACTGTGATTTCCATTGTCTGCAGAGGGTCTGCCACATGAGCAAGAGACAGGCAGCACTTAGACTGTTTTCCACAGACAAAATGAGGAAACAGCACTGAAATTTCCTGTACTGTGAGACTTTCATCTACAGAGAGAAAGAGCTGCATAACCACCAGCAAAGGATGGGGTGCTGCAGAGTACTGTGAGGATCACAAGTGCCAGGGAGGAGAGATGGCCGAGTTCCACCACGTTGCTGTGCATGGTGAGAAAAAGCAGAGAAAGTGGCTCATGAACAGAATGGGTGAGAGCGCAGAACAAGGAAGAGATTGTCATGTGCACAGCCCACCCTTCAGGCCTGAGCCCACAGGAGACAGGCCCACCTGGTTCCCCAAGAAGAATCTCCAGTACCTACATACATTAAGCAATTTTTGGAATGCATTTAGCCTTACATAAATATATTTGATTCCTATCAGTTCGGGAAGTGATTTTGATGACACGTGACAACTGACAATATAAGCATATTGCACTACAAACTCTTTACCCAATTTTGAAGTACTTGCTTTGAAGAAATTGATATAAATTCTATGCCCTCTACCTCTTATGTATCACTAAAATACTATGCTAAGGATACTGCAATTCAGCTGATGTGTGTTTTACTGCTTCTCAACTGAGTTGGAACCACAGCTTTCAAATCAATGTATTTCCAGAGCAACAACAGGCATCCATATACCATCAGTATTACGCAAGGAGTGACGCAGGCTTTCATAGTGGATCATCACAATTGTCTTGGAAACTGAAACGGTTCAGTCATCTTTTATCAGATTGTCCAAATGAGTCTGAAAAGCATTCATTTTACACATTACCAAAACAAGCCTGCTTGAAAAGACTGACAAACCCTTGCAGTGAGGTACCACAACCTGACATTAGAGGATCACTCTTTGTATCATGCTAAGGGGCAGAGAAAAGAACAGTCACTTCAAGGGCAAAATATTCATCCCAGAAATTTATCTAAATACCATATATATAAAAGTAAAAGATGAAGGGAGAGGAAAAGGAAAAGAAAACCTGCAAGTGAAAGAAATAGTAGAATAGTATGTTTTTTTCAATTCCCCTTGAAAAAAATTTAGGCAAGGCTGCAAGAATCAAAAAGCATCACCAGCGTCTTCAAATGTAACAATTACATTTTCACAAATTGAAGATCAGACAATTAGGGAGTTTGGTTTGAAAGGGACCTTTAAGATAATCTACTTCTAACTGCCCTGCTATAGGCAGGGACACACCTCCCTCTAGACCAGGTTGCTCAAAGCCCCATCCAGCCTGACCTTGAATGCTTCCAGGAGGAGGTATTCATAATCGCCCCAGGCAACCTGTTCCAGTGTCTCACCACCCTCACAGTAAAGAATTCTTCCCTAATATCTAGTCTAAATCTAGTTTTTAAATTTAAACTCTTCCAGTTTAAAACCATTTCTCCTTGTCCTATTGCTACATGCCCTTATAAAAAGTCCCTCCTCAGCTTTCATGTAGGCCCCGCTTCAGGTAGTAGAAGGCCACTATAAGGTCTCCCCAGAACCTTCTCCAGGTTCATGAGCTCCAGCTCTTCCCGCCTGTCTTCATAGGGAAGGTGCTCCAGCCCTCTCACCATTTTGTGGCCCTCCTCTGGAGCCACTCCAACAGCTCCATGTCCTTCTTGTGTTGGTGGCTCCAGAACTGGACACAGTACTCTAGATGGGGTCTCACAAGAGTCGAGTAGAGGGGCAGAATCATCCCCCTCAACCTTCTGGTCACGCTTCTCTTGATGCAACATAGTCACCACCATTAGCTATGCATTTTTGCTGGCAATTAACAAGAGCCTACACGCTTTGCTTGTAAAAAGCTGTACCAGTGGAGGGGACACGCTGCTGCTGTGATTACTACTAAAACGCACCAGCCCCCACCTCACTGTGCTCATATCCACTGTTAGGGCTCCACAAACATTCAGCAAATACGAATCATTGTTAATTGGGTGCATTGTTTTCTGCATGGAAGAATTCCGTGACACACCTTTGTTCCACATACACACTCCCACATCAGATGTCATTTGTCAGACTGCCCCCTCTGCTGCATGACAACAAAATATTGGAACGAAGGTTCAACCCCTACTGTCATACCAGCAACATCTGTCTCTGATTGTCATGGGCTAAAATAATAAAACAAGAGGCATTACTTTTGGGGCAGCCATTGTACATGCACCAAAACCTTCTGAGATGCCAAAACCGATTATCAGTACTAAGCAGTGCAGTACATCGCTTAAAGGTATAGTTCTCTCCCTTACCCCAATTCCCATGAGTAAGCACCTAACCAGTCACTGTGACTCCCGGCACAATTCCCTAGGTATTATTAAGAAATTGCCTCCTGGAGAAATGTTTTGCAAGTTGAAGAAAAATATAGTGAAAACAACCCCAGCCTTTTATTTCTCCAATCCTGACAATATCTAATCACTGCCACTTTGAACAATTTTTATGCGTTGCTGCTACCACTTCTGGCATAACATTTTGCTGCTTAGAGTAAAGTTATATGAATCAAATACAGTGCATTATTTAAAGTCACTAAACAGCTTCTGTTTAAGTCCAAACATCATTAGTCATATATTATGCAATTCACACTAGAGGTATTTTTCCCTCACCCAGGCATCACAGTTTCTTGTGTCCTGAAAGTTTTGCATATAGTTTCACTGAGTTTTACACAGTATAATTATTTTTAATTATTTGCAACTGTTTATTATCTGATTTTCATTAATCTTACTTTTTTTGTCCTAGATTATACATTGCTTCCTTATGTAGTTTCAGAAAGCATTTTGACACACACTGTCCATGGCCATAAAACTCAGCAAGACGTGCTCATTCCTAGAGAATGGACCACTGCTCAACTCCATGTGATATTCAATTTTGGGACATGCAAGTCGTAACCACTGAGGTACATACGCAAAAGCAAGCATAAAAATCAAAGCATAAAGGTTATTAGGTTATTTTCAGTGAGGTAATTACAAACAAGTAATTACAAACACAAGTAAATACAATTCAACTGTGCAGGTTGGATCATATGGACACTGCACTAACATCAAGGGAATTCAGTGTGTGTCAGTGGCTTCCTCTTGCTTAATGTCTACAGTGGAGAGAAACAGACGGCACTTGGATATTTAGACACAAGAACTGGGATCTGATTTACTTCAATTATAAGCAGGTATGGGGACGAAGATCTACATGAAAAAAAGCATAAGGTGACAAGACAAATAAATGGGACACTGCTGTTTCACAGCACTTCATATCTCCTTGAAGCAATATGCTTTCTTCACCCTACAGTCCTACAGTTGCACCGAATGTTTAGGGACAGTTTACTGAACTCCTATTAAACATGTAAAACTTTTCCAGAAAGATGTCTGTTTCATTTCTAATACATTTGTAAGAAATGTTGGTTTAAACGTGGCAATACTTTTATGCCATTTCATATATATATATATACACACATACACACATACATATAAAATAATCTAAGCACAAACTTTTTTTTTAATGAAAGAACTCCAGAGCTACACATTATATTTTCAGAAGTGCAAATTGTAGCAGAAGCCACAGCACGTTTTCTAGATATCTGAGTGTATAAGTCTAATAACTTAAAGAATATCACTAGTGAGGTTGTAAAGAATAAAATAATAAGTAAAAAAAAAAAAAATATATATATATATATATATATATACTTGCTAATATCATAAGACAAAGAGGAAAACAAGGTGGTATCGTAAAAGTCTCAAGTACTTGCTAAACACATACAGGACCTTCCTTTGAATTCATAAGGGATTATGAAATGTTGAAACTGCTGATAGTGGAGGAACAAAGGCAATAAAATAACACTGCAGGCTTACTTTTTAATGGAAATGAGGCAAAAGTGTACTATATTGTTTGAATTAACCACAGAAGCCCGTATTTCAGCATAGTTACTCTGCAGCCTATTGCCTTCCCAATCCCTTAGTAATCAGAAAGTCACATAAAAACATTCCATCAAACAGATGCTAAGAGTATTTCAGACATTACTTCACATTTAGGTGACAGACAACATACTATGTTAAATTTTTAAATACAGGTAAGACTAGGAAGAAACGGTTCTATCACTAGATTGAAAGAGAGGCCATAATAAGGTACTCACTTAGGCCATAGACCTGTACCAAGACAAGATTACATGGGGAAAAGAGACTACACCTCCCATTAAAGACACTGTATAACTAGTAACAGATGCGACAGTGCACACGTATTTCAAACCGACCCAAAGTTTTCAGCCTAATATCTAATTCACTGAATTTCTGATGATGTGTGTTTGTTTGTTTCTTTTTTCCATGTCCAACTTTGCACTCATCAGGATCTCCAGGATCTTCTCCATAGGGCAGCTCTCAAGGAGTTCTTCTCCCAGTTTGTATGCATATCTGAGATTGCCTTGAACCAAGTGCAACACCTTGCACTTGGCCTTGCTGAACCTCATTAGGTTCTCATGTGCCCACTTTTCAAGCCTGTCCAGGTCCCTCTGTATGGTGACCCTTCCTTCTATTGTATCAACTGCTCCACACAGCTAGGTGGTATCCTCAAACTTGCCAAGGGTAAACTCAATCCTACTATCCAGGGGATAAAGAACCTGAAGAGACCCCTGGCAGACCTCACTCATGACCAGCCTCCACCTGGGCATAGAACCATTGACCACAACCCTCTGGTTGCAACCATGCCAAATCTCTCCTTTAAAAACAAGAACGCGGTATGGGACCATGTCAAAAATAGTTAAGGAACAACCATCCCACCTGGTATGTTTTGGGAATGATGCTTGTCTAGCGTAAGATATCAAATTATACTCAATTTCTTAGAATTTCCTTTGAAGACCACTACCACATTTTTGAGGATGTCATCATATCTTTTAACACAGTAGTAAAAATAGTCACTGAAAAATATTGAAATATCTCAAATGAGAAGATTGTTTAGGAACTAAGATCTTTCTAAAAAGCAACCAAAAACTGAGATGAATGAGAGGATTAGTTAAACAAAGGGAATCACTCTGCTCAGTCTATTAAAAAGTAAATTTCTCAGAGGATAAATGAGCACTCTCTTTGTATACTTCATCACCAAAGCCTTGGATAAACAGGCAGACTAGTGAAAAAAAGAAGCAGCCTAGTCACAGGTCAGTTTCTGGTTATGGAACCACCTAAGTGTAACCCCTGGTGAAATAGAAATGAGGTGCGTATACACACATCAACAAGAATGAAACTAGCTGTTCTTCACACTGCATTCATAAAGGACCATGTTATTTGAATAACTCACTGTTTAGACGCTTCAGGTTTTAGCATCTGTTCTTTCTTCCTTGTATCCACTGTTGGGGTAAGTACTACAGCAGCACATGAGACTATTGACTGGTACGAGTCTTCTCGACCAACTGCAAAGATAAAAATCTCAGTGTTAAAGAGTGATCTCAGGGTGTACTTTAAACATTTATTGAAAAAAAGGATAAATATGTATATATGTAAATGTATACATGCAATAAATTATACTGTGATAGCCCAAAATAGAAATAATTTTCCAGACTTTGCTGTAGTCATCTGCGAAGAAAACATTACTGCTTCTATATTTCATGAAGTGGCACTTCTATTTCTCATAGACTGGTACATCCACTCTCATTTTCTAAGTTTAACCTGGCACAACATAGGATGTCAATTTGCTATCTCTCTTTGATTCATCTGAGTTCTTAAAAGGACATGTATTTCCAATTCGAAATTAGCATATGATGCACTTTTTCATCACAGATTAAAAATGAGAATATTAATTAAGGAGGGTTATAATCTACTTAAAAGAAACTCTGACTAGTAGTTTTTTTGCCTTACATCTCACGCTTTAAGCCAAAAAGGCCAAATCCAAGTGGTTTAGGAGTGATATCTGATACTTCTATTCATATTTTCCCTTAATACAAATTATTTACATATTACAGTGTTAGTTGATGTGACTCAGATGTTATTCAGAACTATATGAACGATCACATATTTCAACCGAGCATCTGGCTCAATTAGCACTAATAAATGAACACCTAGAAGTACCTGACCTCCATACAAGCAGCTATATTTGTTAGAAGTTCTACACATTCCAAAATTTCAGGTGCAAATATCACTAGTAATTTAGCACAGCAGTCACCCCTCACTGCTAGCTGTTTCAAAGGTAGAAATTTCCTGTACAGACAAGATGTACTTTTATGTACCAAGTAGAAGTTGGAAGCAAATGCTCGTTGTAGCAAATAAACCACACCAGTTTCCTATATTATACATTTATGGTACTGTTATATGTCGTATGTGAACAAGAAGAAATGTGGTGATTCATCTTTTAAACAGAAAGTCACATGGTATTTTTTATGCATAACATACACCACTATGTAGGGTTTACATGTGCATATATACAGCCAATAACACAGACTGTAACAAGGATGACTGTCACGAATTCTCAAGGACTAAAAGCCAGGAAGAACCTACTCTACATTTGTACAAGGTTGTGATAACTGAGAATATTGAACAGTGACATTTATCAGCGTAAAATTTGTTCCTGATGACATATCATACAACCTTCACAATCATGTGCATTCTCCTTACTGACCACAGATAATTCATCATTTGCACACACTTCACTTAAACAAGGACTAAAACTCAAGTGAAAATTTCATCCATACTGCCTTGACTGGATGCCAACGCAGAACAGCTAATTGTGGCATTTTACCCTGAGTTTTACTCAAATTACATTCAGCATGAATTCAGCACACATCAAGATACACTGCAAGCCCAACACACACCCTGGAGCAACGCCTAGTGCTTTAAGGCAGCTTGAGAGTAGACTGTAAGTAATAGGACAGAAAAGGATTGAGCATTTGAAATAAAGGTCTGAAATGTGTACTTTAGTTTTTTAGAGTAATTCTGAGCCATCTAGCAAGAAGCACAAACATCCTAACAATGGGCTTAATTATAAAAGGAAAAAAATCTTTGTTGCAGAGTACATGTAATTATGTCTAATGCATTTTACATTCTTCGGTGTTTATGCCTATTTGTTTAATTACTGATGCACGCATTATGCATGGTAGGCACATGAATAGTAGTGAAACATGACCTTCTGTATTTTGGACCCAGTGTTACTCAGTACTTGGTCATTATCACAGACATCCATCCCCCAAAACATGCTAATACCAATAGAAAGCTTGCCCTACTGCCTACAGGTATGTAAGAGGAATATATATTACAGGTTCCTACATAGAAAAATGTGGAGAGAACTAATGCAAAATACACTGAACTAAAGAAACTATATAGAAATAAAAGAATTTTATGTCATTTTTGTCCTCCTATGTTGCATGCAACTAGCAGATGATTTATTATCATGGTGCTATTTGTTAGGCACAAAGAAAAGCACAAAGTAGTATCTTCTCACTACAACCAATGACTGAATATGTGTAAATAAGAACATTTATACAGATTAGACTCTTTGTTTGTAGACAAAGAATTGTGAAAAGTTAGGTTCGTCAAAGGGTGATAATGAAATTCAGCTCCTGCATTTTAACCTGAAATGCTGATGAAAAAAAAGGAAGGGATGAAGCAAATAATTGTGATGCCACTTGACTATCATGTTAATTTATCATGTTAATTAATTTACTTGTAAAAGGTCTGCTGACATCACATAGCATAACAGAGTAGGAACACCCACTATCCATCAGAGCAGTTTACAAAAGGAGTTAAAACAGAAAATTGCAGGTAAGAATGATGACACCGCTAGTCTCCCAGCCTTTATAAAATTTCATTAATGAATAAAAATCTAAAATTGCTTTTGTTTAATAATTAACACTACATAGGGATAGTATAATCCCCTAATTTACAGCTGAAGAAAAACCCAGGTCATCCGGTGATCTGCGCTCATGAAATTTATTATCCTCCCATTTGAGACAAAGATAAGCTTTGGTACAGCTTTTGCAAGCTGCTGTGATCCCTCCCTTTTTATCTCGAGTCTCCGTGCTAACAGTCATAAGTCATTATGGGATAGTATAATTAACTAAAATGTCACGAATAGTGACAGCATTTAATTTTTATCTACTGGAGTGCATTCTTTTATTATCTGTTCATAACGTTCATTAAAATAATGAGAATGTGCTTGAATGCAGACATCTTTAACAATGATAGGGATGGGCTCTGCTCTACTTAAGGAGACTTCAAACTTCTCTTAAGTCTCATTTCTTTCATATGCCTTCATTTTTTATGAACCAGTGGGCAATATTACCACCCAAAAAGCCAATTAATGACTTCTACATTTTGGACTCGTTAATCTGAACCTCTTAAGATTCCCAAAATACTACAAACCTCATAATATCAAACCAATACACTAAAAGATTACCCCTTTTAACTGTAATCCTCTGAAGTGTGCAGATGGCATTTTAAAAGACAGTAAGAACTTTACAAATTTATCCTTACCACATGAATTTGTGAGGAAAGTAGAGAAAGCAAATTTTTAATTACTTGAGTTGGTATTTGAAAACCTACCAATCACCAACGTAAACAGCTGCTCCAGTCTACTACGCTATTCCTGAAATGAGCGTGCAAGCTAATTCTCTGCCTCTTAGCACCACAGCTTATGAACAAAAACAAACAAACAAGGTACTATTCACGTGGGATTGGTAAACTCACGTAGCTAGTTACTTATCTTTTTTATTTCATATTTTCTAATCTTTACTTCTTTACTACTTTCAATAGCGTTGGAGATGCTTTTATTTGACTGATCTTTGCTGAGCATTTTGCCACATAATTATAATCCTATCCTGGGGTATCACACAAAGTTTGCAAAATTCTTCATTATAGTCATTCATCTCACCCTTCCATTTTCTCCTAGCTTCATGATATATAAAACCAAGTATATTTTTTTCCAGTGTGAATAAAAAACATGCCCTTTGCTTGCAGTACGTAGTAAGTGAAGTGAGACATGCTTCATCTAATTGCTAACTATTATATTTTATAAATATATATCTCAAATACACAGGTTAATAATATAAACAAAAATCTCTACATTTGACAATCATCCACAAAATCCTTATGTTCTGTGTGCACGTACTCTATAGGACCTCTGTCAACCTTTAGCATTCTCTTATCTTTCACTTTTCAGTTGCAACAAGATCCTAAAGTGGTAACAAAAATTGCTTTCTGAGGCTGAACTACTGCTAGGTTTGTGTATATTATCCTAAAAACAAAGCCCAGCTCTCCTGTCCATACTGTGCTATAGATAGTTTCACAGATGATGGGGAAAAAATAAAGTATGCAACGTGCATTCCTCTGCCAGGAGGAGACTGGAAAATTTAAGTTATTAATTATTTATAATTAAGAATGGCTTCATTACTTTATTCAATTTCTAGAGTTGAAAAAACAATTGCTGTTTCACTTGCAAACAAGTGCTACAAAAAAGTAGCGATCTCAGATTTACAGAATAACGGTTGAGGTTGAAGGAACTGAGAGGCCACTGTCAAAATAAGAATAATTTTTTACAATTACAAAACAGCTAAGTAGTTGTGCAAATCAAATAAGATTATACTGCAAAACAAATGTGGCAGAAACTTTCTATCTGTATATACATCAGCAGTTCTTGTGTTTCTTCCCAGTCACAGTAACCAGCTATTCATAGGAAAGGTCAACTGGAAAACTATCTAGGTACATCTTTAAATCCGAGTCCATCAGGCCCAAACTCTGCTCAAGCAGGGCACCCAAAGTAGGGTGCCGAGGACCACAACCAGCCAGCTTTTGAAGATCTGCAAGGAGAGCCCACAGCCTCACAGAAGTGTTGTTGGTGTTCAGACAGAACATCCTGTGTTCTAATTTGCTCCCACTGCCTCTAGCCTGGCACTGGGCACCACTTCGATGAGCCTAGTTCTGTTCTCTTAGCATTCACCCACCAAGCATACACATGGATAAGATCTCTCCTTTCTCTTCTGTAGGCTGAATGGCCCTATCTTGCTCATAGGAGAAATACTCCAAATTCATCATCACAGTAGACACTTGTTAGGCACTGTTCAGGCACTCCATGCCTCTTTTGTACAAGAAAGCCCTGCACAGATCTCAGCATTCCAGGTGAGGACTCACCAAAGTTGAGAGGAAGGATTCCCCATCTTGACCTGCTGCTAACACCACAACTAATGCAGCCCAGTATATCACAGGCTTTCTTTGCCACAAGGGCACAAGGCAGGCTCTTGGTCGGCTTGTATCTACCAAGACTACAAAGGACTTCCCTGCAGAGCTGCCTTGAGCCGACTAGTTACCAGCACGCACACTAGTGCCTTTGTTTACCTTTCTCAAGTTGTTCTTCCCCACGTGCAGCAGGACTTGGCAATTTCCCTTGTTGAACCCCATGAGGTTCCAGTCAGCCATTGAAGACAGAAGGGAAATGTTCATATTCAGTGTGCATTGAAGCATAAGAGATTCATGATTTAGGGAGATGAAAACATTGAAGTATTTCCAGATTTAAGAGTTGGACACTGACTATTCCAAGTATTTCTACTTGTAACTATAAAATTTAAAATAATTAGCTTTCATCATTCAAGAAACAGATCAAGTCTGGAAAACAACTGCTGTTCCATACCTAAAAACATTCTGCTTTAGTTTAAAAAAAAAAAATGGCAACCAGTCAGGGGCATGGGAGGTGTTAAATACATTTCCTATCAACTACCGGTGTAAGAAACAGGAGACCGAAACACAGGGGAGCAATATCTGGATCCAAATTATCCAATTGCACATTCCTTTTAACTACCGAAAGCCAGAAAACATGTTCTAATTACTCCAGAATGCCAATTCCCAGCGCAGACATTTGCATTTTAGCACACAGTTTGTTAAGGTTGGCTCTGCTGTGATGAGGCTGAGGCAATGAGCTGAAGTGCTCTAAACAAAGGACAGGGAAGAGCTGAGAGCCTGGCCCTGTGTACATTCTTCATACAAGGCAAACAGAGGAGAACAAAGAACTGTGAAACACTTCTTCCAGTCTGGCCAATAACAACATTTAAGAATACATAGTATACATACACAAAAAGGAAACAAGAGGGTCTACCATAATTTTCTTCAGTAACTTAGTCCAGTTTTGAGGACGACTGAAGAGTTGAGAGGAAAAAAAGGAGGATTTAAAATGGGTAACTCAAGGTAATTTCCTATGAAAGCTGTTAGCGCTACAAATGGGAGGGTCTTTAAACAGAGTGCATTAGTTGTGATAAGCCCAGTTATAACTGCAGTTTAGCACTGTGCTCATCATGTGAACATGTTCTCTCATAATCTTAATTAATTCAGTGGGCCTTTCTCTTGCCTAGCTCCAAACATCAGCTTCATTAAACATTTCAGCAAAACCAAGCGTACAATTTCATTTCAATATTCTCTTTCTTGGCCCCAGAAGCAAAACAGTATTTTAATTCTTTAGTTTAAAACCCTTGAGCCCAAGGAGACTTTCAGTCTCTTAAAGGCCACATAAAAGGTCAAGGTGCTTTGCGTGAAAGCCATTTTTGCCCCACTACTTTTTCATTTAAAAAAAAAAAAAAAACTAATTTTCCTGCATCTTGATCTCAAATTAGCTGATGGTCTTTGGGAAGAAAAAGGAATCTAAATTGATCTGAATTTTGTTATTAGTTCAACAGTTACTCTAGTGCCTCTTGTCCCTTAGAAACAGCTGCATTTCACAATATTGGCCAGAATAATACTTAAGAGAGTGAGTGAGACTATATGCCTACAGTCCCCAAATGGTTTTAATGTAATAATTCTGCAATAAAACCACAGGCCCAATTCTTAAACACACCAGAGCCACAATCTGAAATTTTGTAATAGCAACAATTACAGGGCCATTATGGGCACATGAAATACATTCTAGCAGGTTCTCAAATTTACTCTTTCTTTTATGGTATTCACGAAGGCGGCACACACATATCTGCTTTGTGCTGTCAATGCCGGCACCCAGTTGTGAAGGGTACATTGCGCAACATTAATCAGAAGCCAGAAAATTCTTCTAACACACTAAAGCATGTGATTATCTGCGCCCTTGCATTTGTACCCTAAGTTTGTTTATTGCTACTGCAATAATAGGGCAACAATCGTATTTGATATTTGGGCCAGTTGGCTCATACTCCATGCATAAAAAACCCAACTATAAGCAGCAGCTGCTCCTTTTAATGTTAATGCTTAGAATGTTTCCCTTACTGGTGATACGTCATAGAAAGTCATGCCTGTGATGAAACCTTGATTAATAAAATAATGATGGTGTTGATGGCCTACTTCCCATACATTGCACAGAATCACAGAACAGCAGGAATTGGAAAGGACCTCTATGAATCATAGAATGGCCTGGGTTGGAAAGGATCACAATGATCATCTAGTTTCAACCCCTCTGACACAGGTAGGGTTGCCAACCAGTAGACCAGGCTGCCCAGAGCCACATCCAGCTTGGGCTTGAATGCCTCCAGTGACAGGGCAACCACAACCTCCTTGGGCAACCTGTTCCAATGCTTCACCACCCTCTGCATGAAAAAACTCCTCCTAAGGAACAGGATATCATCGTGTCCAACTCCCCTGCTACAGCAGGTTCCCTACAGCTGGTCACACAGGTCGGTGTAAAGGCGGGTCTCAAATATCTCCAGAGGAGATTCCACAACTTCCCTGGGCAGCTTGTTCCAGGCTCTGCCACCCTTATAGAACTTCCTGTGTTCCCTTCTGCTAAGCACATTGTATAGACAGAATGACAGTAGTTTGGTCCCTTGAGAAGAAAAGGGCAGCACATTCACTCCTTTTCATTCTTCTCAAGCATTCATTCATTCATTTAATTCCTCTCCAGCTTACAATTTAAGACACGCTTAACCAGAGAGACTATGTTTTGCTAGTCATCTCTTTCATCTTGCAGAATGCGAGTTCCCCCCCATGTGAAATCCGTTCAGTATCTGACCATCCTGTTACCCTTTCCGTAACCAGTGCCTGTGGCAAATGCAGCAGTGATGGATCCCTGTAGCAGCACCAGGAGGAGTCATAACAGTATTTATAAGAATGCAAGTAGGCTCATTTTTCAATTGTAACTCCTCCATACCTAAGGCATTTAAAGTATATCTATTTATGTTTATGGCTGCTTTCTAAAACACCTCCTTATTCACACTGAGCTACTTAAAGATAATATTGGTCCAAGCATCCTTCAAACAATGCTCAAAACATGAAACAAAAACATATTCTATCTCCAATAATATGTTGTTATTGGTTCTCAGTATCAAGAAGTAGTGCTTTAGTGTAATACTGGGAGGTTTAAAACCGCAAGCAACCTTTATTAGCCTTTCGTAACACATCATCAGTCAGGACAATGTCACAGCCTTGTATTTGTTAGTGTTTCAGTCTATGTCTTTATGTGACATAGACATGAATAAGAAGCACGCTTATATAAATGAATGAGAAGTTATGATGAAACACTAACAATCTGATTCCCAACAATCATACATAACCAAATTGCAGGAAGTCTCATAAATGAAAGGTATGAATATCAATTAAAACAACAAGTAGGGGCTTAGTCATTTAGACTTCGATGTACGGTAATCAAGAATCATAGAATTCTATGGGTTGAAAAGAAGCTTAAAGATCATCTAGTTTCAACCCCCTGCTGTGGGCAGGGTTGCCAACCACTAGACCAGGCTGTCCAGAGCCACATCCAGCCGGGCCTTGAATGCCTCCAGGGATGGGGCATCCACAACCTTGCTGGGCAAATCTGTTCCAGTGCTTCACCACCATTCGAGTGAAAAGCTTCCTCCTAACATCTAACCTAAATCTCCCACCTTAGTTTAAAATCATTCCCCCTAATCCTATCACTAGCCACTCATGTAAACAGTAGGTGCATTGGTTTACTTACAGAAAGGCTTTGAAGGTAATGCAATAAATTCACTTTCAGCAGGAAAAAGTGAAGCCTTTAAAAAAATGCATACATATAGGTAGACATATTAATAAACAATAATGACTTTAAGAGCCTATTATGCTGAACTGTAGGTCCCCTACTAAATGAGGTGGGTGCACTATTAACAGGGGACACCAAGAAGGCAGAGATTCAGAATGCCCTTCTACTCTGCCCGGTGAGACCACATCTAGACTACTGTGTCCAATTCTGAACTTCCCAACTCAAAAAATACACGGATCTCCTAGGAGGAGTCCAGCAAAGGGCCACAAAGATGATAAAGATGACGAAGTGCCTGGAGGATCTCCCATATGAGGAAAGACTGAGTAAATTGGGTCTCTTCAGCTTAGAGAAAAGACGACTGAAGGGGGATCTGATTAATATTTATAAATATCTAAAGGGAGGTAAGAGCCAAATGGTCGAGGTCAGACTCTTCTCAGTGGTGTGTGGCAATACGTCAAGAACATAGGAAGATCTGTACAAACATGCAGAACTTCTCCACAGTAAGGGTGACAGAGCACTGAAACAGACTGGTTAGAGAGGATGTGCAATCTCCTTCTATGGAGATATTCAAGACTTGCCTGGACACCTACCTGTGTGACCTATTGTAGGGAACCTGTTTTAACAGAGGGACTGACTCTATGATCTCTTGAGGAACCTTTCAAACCCTGCAATTCTACAATTCTGTATAAACTTAGGAAAAAAAAGGAGGAATGCAAATAAGTAACAACTCGTATAAATGAGAACACAACAATAATTAAAAATTGTAAATTCCTAAAAGCTACGTTACTGAGTCATATAAAACCAATTAAAAAAATACTACATTAATATGCACCAAAAGAGATTCACCCCAACCTCCTCTGCTGGTAGCACAGTGCTTGGCTATAAGCAAGTCAGAGCAAAAATACACATTTCAGTCTCACTGGAATGAGCAAAGTATTAGCTCCGAGATCTGCTTTTAGAGCTAAGCAAAGACTAAAAGAGGATGAAAAAATTTCCAGTCTCCTGCTCTGCCAGGAAGACAGAACTCATACATACTGCTTGATAACCTCAAAAATGTAAAATGCCCACCTGTATTAAAATACTAACTCTACACATTCAAATATCACGATCTGGGTTCTACTGTGAACTCCCTTCCCTACCAGTAGGTCTTGATCAGGATTGTTGGCAGTGGGAGATTGGTGAGTAGGACTGATATCTGCAGTAGATAGTCTAATAAAATCATTTCACAAGAAAACATAATGGCTCAGGCCCTCTGGATGAGTAGGATGCAATGGATGTAGTCTAGGATCGCGCTCATCACTAGGTTTCTTCATGACAGCCAAGCATTGTACACACAGGCTGTGGCAAACATGGAAAAAAGCTCCATATCCGACACCTCAGTCAAACAGCTTAAGTTAACAGGCTTTACCTTGTAGATATGAATGCTCATTAAGTTCAGTTGGCCCATCAGCTGGGACAGCAGCTGAAGCTGCAAGAGCCCCATGAGTAAGCTGAAGGTGCGGGCATTCTATAAAAGCCAATTGCTCCCAGTCTCCCTGGTCCTGACTTTACCCTGAACAATGCAACTACAAAGGAGAATGCTGTCCGCAGGAGCCAACTGCTGGCCCTCAGTGGGAAATAAGGCTGACAAACACCATAGTCTTGGAAGACGGAAGAAAAACACATAGCCAAAGGCCCCATATGGCTTGCAAAAGGTATTACTGAAAGGGCCAATGTTAGATGGAAGCATAAAGCCACACTCTGGCAACTGTCATAAGGTACAAGAAAGTGAGAAACCCCTGTCTCCTTAAGAACATGGAGAAAATGCTTACAGTGATTTTACCAGCCACAAGAACCAGCTGCTTCCAAGTTCCTTTTTCAGACATACTAAGTAATGATAGTTTTAGTTCAGTTTTGTCATCACATTGGAGTTTGAGTTTCAATTTTAAGCAGTGTCATGCCTTCAAGAAAAGGAGAGAAGGACTGACTGTCACATTGGCGTCTTGAAAGAAGGAATATAAAAAGACCCGCAGGACATTTCTGTAGGCACAATACAATGCCCAGAAGGAACAACTACTCTAGCAACAATATCCTTGACTGTTAAGTACCACAGGTAGAAACATCAAAACTCAATAGCAAGCATTTTCAGGAGCATGATCTCTTGACTTCACCTTGGACTAGTTGAAATGAAGAATGACAAGGCAAGTAAGATTAATTTATTGTTTGTATTGAAGGGCTGTAGCCACAAGAAATCAATTAATACATGAAAAAAAGCTGTAAAAACACAGATTGCCAAGATAAATTAAGTAAATAAAACCACATCAGCTCTCTTTATAGTATCTAAAAACCAAAGCTTACCAGGAAAATGATGTGTGGTATTTATGAGTTGTAAAGAGAGTGAGACTATCTGGCTTTCTGTTATAACCATGTTGGTACCTGCTAGCAGGAGCACAAGGGGTAACTGCCAGTAGAGCTGTACATCTTCTCAGCCACAGAATGACAGCCTTTGTCAACCTCAGTGACAAGCAACTCAGTGAGCAGTCCCCATAGCAGCACATTTGTTATAGCCACACCAAACCCATTCATTCTTTCACGAGTCACTCCTATGCTACATATCAGAAATCTACACTGGACAATGAAACAAGTAAAAAGAAACATAATGAAAACATCCTCTACTTTCTCAAATTATTTATCTTACTTATTTGTAATAAAATGCAAAGAACATACTTCACTCCACTGCCATCCCAAAAGTAGGTGGCTTTCTTTCCTATTTTTTAATTTGTTTTAATTGAGGGTGTAGAGTTTAGTAAGGACAGAATCTTACTTAACTCCATCCTCAAGAAAACTTCAAGTTTACTATGTTCCTAACTGGCATTTTTTCTTATGGACAAAACTGCAAAATTGTATAAGATCTTTATTATTATTATTATTATTATTAAGTAAATCTTAAACAACATGCATCTGAAGTGGTTGCATATGTTTCCCAGGCTAAGCATCAGCCTCATCTCTGCATTTGTGCAGGACATCAAAGTCAATTCTGACATCTCTGCAAGCAATTTATCAAATATGAGCGCGCACATGGAAACAGCTGGCAACAACTCATTTGTAAGCGTAAAACAGTGGAGGAAGGAGGAATGTGGGGAGAGCTTCACTCAGTACTCCAACAGCAAAGCGACAGGCCAGGACAGCCTTATGATCATCTATGCATACAAGTGGTACGCCCAATGCAAACCTCATCCTGCAAACATTGTGCTTTTGTATCACTGGTGACAATGACATCACTGAAATCAGGCTCAACTTGGTTATCACCTCGCCATCTCAAAAAGATAACTGAAGCGCTACTTCAATATGTTGTATGCAAACGTATGCAGGAAAATATTCCCAGGCAAATAAGTACCTCCCCGTTATAATCTGCCAAGTCAAATGATAGCATTAAGAGCAATTAAACCATTGAGGAAAAGAAAGCATAAAATTGGTGAATGTCTGTCTCTAGATCTGTTTAAAATTAAAACAAATACTTTTCTGAATGATGTGTTTTAGTCACACTATAAGGTTCATTACAAGCACAACTATGAAGAGTATAAGCACTTCACTACTTATGAGAGCAGATGAGGTGCACTGAGCCCTTATCTAACTGCAAATTCACAAGTTGGTTGCTCAAGGTCACACTGCAAGGGCATGATGTAGCTGCATCAGATAATTAAAAGCACCAGTTTACTGTTCATATTATTTGAGTGTTGAAATAACTTTAGAAAGTGCAGAGGTATTATGAAGGCTGCTTTCCATAATACTCAAATCATTTTCCTCCTCCTGACATTTTCAGATCTGATTCATTCTCATTGCAGCTCCACAGAGTGATAAAAGACACAAATAAGGCCACGTGGTTTTCATTTCTTCAAAATACAATTCCCTCCTCAAAACATAGATAGATGTCTGTTACCCAACCATTTGCTCAAGATCCACAGGTAATGAGGCTGAAGTATGTACTTCAGAGCAGGCAACCATAGGATCATGAAGCACCATGCAGACAGACTGGTACTGGAAGCAGAATATCCAGAGCTCAGTATTCTTCACCAGGCTGGTATTAACTATGCTCTATTCCCTTGGTAAGCATCATAAAATTCATCAATGAGGATTACGGAATAAAGGGAGATTTAGATTAGATGTCAAGGGGAAGGTTTTCTTTTACTGAGAGAGTGGTGAGGTGCTGGAACAGGCTGCCCAGAGAGGCTGTGGATGCCCCATCCCTGGAGGTGTTTAATGCCAGGTTGGATGGGGCCCTGGGCAATGTGATCTAGTTAGCAGCACCTGATCTTCATCTTAGCAGCTGACAATCCCACCTGTGACAGGGTGGGGCTGGAACTTAATGATCCTTGAGGTCCCTTCCAACCCACGCCATTCTATGATTCTGTGATTCTTATGATTAATTCCAAATTCTTAATGTGAATCAAATAAATAGCCAATATACAAAGATATTTGTTAAACATGAAGTTCATCACAGTATTCACTGTTAGAAACTGAAAAAACAATGCAACACCTAAGTCCAAGCCTTTTCCAATTCACTGGATTCTGTTCAGATTCTACTAGTCTTAACAACTGCAAATAAAAAAAATGGAATAAACAGATCACTTTTATTGGCAAACAACTACTTGGAAAGCAGATAATAAGGCAATATACAGTTGCATATTATCCCTCTACCTTGAATAAGAAACAAGAAACTTTCCTTCGGTTTTGACTCTGAAAGGAAGGAGTGCCATTTGGTGACTCAAGTAGATTTACTGCAGCTTTAAATAATTTAATACTGGTAACATTAATAAAAGAATCACAAATGCTATGCAGTAGCACTGTTATTAATGTTGTTGTTATTACTTGATAGAATACTGTAAATGGGAGGGGAAGGATGATGCTTTACTTAAAGCATAACTAGAACACGCTTTTAAATCTTTTTGTGCCTCAGCTGCCCTAATAAGAAAGAACTCAATGGGCTTTCTCCTACACTCTATACCAAGTGATAATCTAGGCTATAAATTTTATGGATACAAAAGAGAATGTGGGGAAATTCTGTAGGTGCTAGCAGGAGTATAACTTGAAAAAATCTGTTCCAGAGAGTAGGTCATTATGTTATACAACAGCATAAGATGCACAGGAAATAGAAGTAAAACACAGATTACAGATTTTCAAAGGATAACTCTCCAGCAGTATGTAAAAAGTAAATGGCCAAATTTACCTGGAGCTTTCTTTGGATTCATCAAGTTCAGGATTTCTGAACTCAAGGTGAACTGATTAAACTGAAGCAAAAAGATGAAAGCTCAATTCTCAAATTGCACCATTTGTCAAAGCAGATGAAGGGTGTTCATGAATATGGAAGGCTAGTTGCGCATCTGTGAATGGAGCAGAATCTGGCCTAATGACTATTTAAATAGTGAGAGCACATTCACAGCCCTACAATCCATCTTCCCCTGGGAAATCTCCCATCTTTACTTCAGATGTCATGCTAGAGGCATCCAAGGAACTAGTCAAGTACAACAGATTCTTTTGACAATTAGCGCATAAAGCAAGAGGACTGGCTTTCTAGAGGTATCTGAAAATGGAGAGGAACCACTTGCTTTTCCTAATCTACAGTGATTTTGGAGACATCTTTTACCTGCAACCAAATATCAGAGAACTGGGCCTTACAGAAAATTGTCTGTGTCCATCAGTGTCTACCACTTGTGTCCAAGGGACAATAAAACTAACTCCCCTTTTCTATTTATCTATGTAGGTCATCACTAAAGGATGGCATACACAAACACCATGCATACCCTAATAAAAAAAATTAACCTACATTGCAAAGCTGGATATATTAGCTCCCAATTCACTAAAATGTAGCATGCTTAGTAGCAATGCTCCATTCTCATCCAAATGTCAATAGCTGTTGCCTCCATAACTTAATTTAAAACCCTAGCATCCACTGGAAGGAATCCCACCAACTTCAAGAGTACTCTCAACAGCAGGGTGCAAAGGTTATCCTTGTATTCAATCACGGAATCACAGAATGGCCTGGGTTGGAAGGGACCTCAAGGATCATGAACCTCCAACCTCCCAGGCAGGGGGGGGTTAATGTGATCTACAGTATACACAGCATTTTACTTGCACTTTGCAGTGCATGACCACCAATTCTGGAACCTCCTTCTGACTAGTTCTTTGAGCTTCTGTGTGTAGAAGGTAATTTACTTCACTCTCTAGTGAACAATTATACTCTTAGCTGATTGGAATTTAAGAGCAGACCTAAGATTAACACTTGACATTTGTTGAAAGCCCTCCAATTTAAGAACAGGAATTACTTGGAAGTTACCCAATATTTTAAATATCATATGTATTAAAATCAAATTTCGCTTTCAAGAAAGTATCTTAGATATGAACATCATGTACTGCACCTAATGCACAGTACATATAATAATCAAAACATAAAGATCCAATAATCGAAGGAAATACACTTAATATATCACCCATCTTAAAAGCTCCTCTCAGAAATCTCACATGATTAATTTGTGTTTCACCAGTGGCATCTGAACCTCTTCAATGCTTTATAGACTCAACAGTACAAAAAAAAAAGCAGGAAAATCAGCTGTTAATATTGCTGTGTTCAGGCCATAGTCACCTTTTTAGAAATAAAAAGCAGGCAGTACATCTTCCACTTAACAAACCTTTCTCACAATATGCTTCTAGTTTTTATTTTAGTTTTCTTTAACACGCTCAGCTTCTTTTTACTAAGGCAACACAGCCTTGGTTTCAGAGATACTGTTGAATATAACAACATAAAGCAAAAAATACTATTTTCCAATCCCAAATTGGATTAAACACTTGACCAAGAGTTCATTTGAGTGCCACTCCCTCTGCTTTTGTACATAGGCCATTACAAAAGTAATGCCACCTATTTATTTCCATGGAAATGACAATAGATGCAAAAAGCATAACACCACCATTTCATAGAGAAAATTCCCAGCTACAAAACACCATTACTCAACAAAATCACCACCATTTTCACCAGCAATGATCAAGAACCTGGATGCTGCACATAGAAAAATCTGCACCAGCAGAGGTGACCCACTGCTTCACATTTGTTATGACAGCACTGTTCCTAGGAAAAGGTTACCCAAAGTCCAACTTTCACTGTGCTCACATCCACCGTTTGGTTTCTTTCAACATTCAGCAAACACTCATGAATGTCAGTGGGTGCCATTTTTTACATATGGAAGAATTCAATGACACACCTTTGTTTCACATATGCTTCCATGTCAGATACTATTGTGTCAGACTGCTCCACTATTGCCTTCTGTTGCATAGCAATGGGAATGTTCAACCTCTACTGCCATATCACCAACATCCACCTCTGATGTAATGAACTAACATAATAAAATAGGAGGCATTACTTTCAAAGCAGTTCTCATATAACCATACAAGAAATGTGGACAACAATGAGATACAGAGCTACTCTTCACATATGAAAAATGCCATAAAAGAACAGTATATTAAAATTTGTTATTGATACTACTACTGAATTCTGAGCATCTATTTTGATATCTAGTAATGAGTCTGTTGCTCAAATGTGGTTTTAATATGAAGCAACATATTTAGCATTTTACAACCTGTCAATGTGGAGCCAGCAGAGAGACTGCTCAATTTAACTATCAAATGATTCCCAGAGCTGTACTGTCAGTATTAATGATGTCAGGCCACAAACATGAAAGAAAGGAATGATTACTTATTCTACAGAAATGTGATTCCCTGTGATGGAGAAGGAAGCATAAACTGCACAGTAAGTTACAGTTCACTGCAGCTTCAGATAGGATGTACATAACCCTCCATGCCTCTCAAACAAGGTCAAAAAAGATAGAAGAACCAGAGCTCCTCCTCAGTCCCTTGAGATTCAAAGACACATCACATAGCTGAAGACTGACAGGACAACTGTGGGACAAGGCTGACAAGGAAAACGTTCAAGACACATAATAACTGTGAGGTAAGTGAAACCTTTCCTTCCCAAGATAACTACCTTAGCTATTTTATTTACAAAACAAAACAACAACAACAACCACAGTCAACAAGAGGTGTCCTTTTATAAATTCTGGCTACACAACTAAAAAGTAACAGCCCTCAGCTTGGTATCAGACCTAGCAGCTAAAACCTAAGAGGTAAGGAGTTTTGAGCAGCTCTGTGGGTCACACTTACATATCGCTCTTTTCATTTTTTGGATGTTGGCATAGTGCTGAGACAGAGGAAGCACCTTATTTTCTAGATGTAAGAACCTACTGCAAACGAGGAGTGCCAGCAAACCAGAAGTGAACTGTAAGATAGACTTTCTCCACTTCAGCACTCTGTGTAGAAATAGCTTAGTGTTTACACCATCCAGCTATGCCTTTAAAAAACAAGGAAACACATTAGAAACATGTATACAAAGTGTAACCAATGTGCATTTCCATCACATTAAGTTCAGCAGCCATTGAGCTCAGTTACTGTTCTTAGTGGAAGGAATTTCCACACCTCAAAGAGGAACAGGAAGATGCGAAGCTTGCTGCAGAGGGTAGCAGCAATGAGATCTCTGTGCTGATTTACAGAGGGCAGTAACATCAGTCACCGTATGCATTAGCTGTGTTTCAAGAGATTGAAAGAACATTCCTAATTAAACCAGCAAAAATCCGTTTGAAGTTCAACACACTGCAATGGATTAGGCAATTGCCATGTTCTACATTGCTGATACAGGGCTCAAACAAGGAAAGTACGAATCGTCTTGGATTTTTGTACTTGCTCACTAGACAACAAAATGTCACAAGGAATTTCTGTGGACCCAGACACTGCTGCTAACCATCTCGTTGCATGTGTTTGCACAGGCATGCAGTGACATGCACCTCCCTCAAAGACAGAAAATCGCATCACAATTTTGTACAATTTTTTGAATAACATATTCTGATACTTACACAATGTCTCTCAAACAAAAAAAAAAGAAAAAAATCAAGACAGAGAAAAACAAAAGTTCAGAGCTGCTTTATCACACGTAATTTTGAGATGAACTTTTTTCCCCCACAGGCTTACCTGCGACTGTGAGAAGAAAAAAAAATAATCAAAAAACATTATTTCAGTGTATCATTGAAACTGGAAGGTAAAGAAAAAAATACAAAACCTATTGCATTTTTGAAGTCTCAGTACAATTAAGTGATATTATTTTTTAATATTTAGAATACTTAGCCCTATTTGGTTGAGATCCCTGAGAGCCAATCGCTCTCCTCTAAGGTCTACATGTTTACAGAGCACAAATGACAGCAGTAAACAGAATTTTATGCTTATCAACACTACTTTTCTGTTGTTAACGATTAATGCAAAGGAAAAATTTAGAGGTTAAAGACATATCTATTTACTGATATTTAATAATGCTAGTATTTTAAGCAATAGCATAACTATTAGTATGCTTACATAAGTTTTATCTAAGAAAATAATATAAAATTTTTACAAGTAAAAAATTTTGGAGATTGTACATACAGTATATATTCATGTATGTATACTCTGATTTGAAGGTTAATATTGGGCACTCCTGTTAATAGCATCTCACAGATAATACCACATACCTAAGAGCAATAAACATGCTGGACTGAAATGCCATAGGCCATTTAACCTCTCCTTAATGTTAAAGGGATACAGGGAAATGAGTATGTGAGAAATCTCACAGCTGTTACGAATTCCATGTCTTGTACATTACTTAGAATACTTCACAAAAACAGAGTGTAATTTATTGCATAAATCAGCTAAATGAAATGGCAAGCTTCACATCACTTGTCCTGATGCAATGGGACGCTTTGGGCACTGGTCTCCTTTTAGACTGTCCATCCAAGCATACATTCGGTGCACTCAAGCAGGCAACATTCAATTCCCTTTTAAAACTGATTTCCCCAAACTGCCCACTTATTTCTTTCTCATTCTCAAAAAAAAAAAAAACCTCCCAGATATGGACTGCTTCTACTCTTAATTTTTAGGAAAACATGACTGCCTTTCTCAAGCAGATTTTCCATCTTCTTGCTGAATAAGGAAAGTGAAGGGCTGAATATAAATATCTCTTAGAAATATTTCTATACAGAAAAATAAAAGTACTTCCTACGTTACCCCCTCAATTTGCAGGTAAACTACTATCGTGCTGTTAAACAGGTATTTCACAGTTTTGATTATGGAGCTCCATTCTTTTGAGAAGTATTTTCACAGCTTTGTTACTATTATTACAGTGTGAGAACGCTGAAGTCCCATATAGCGAAAATTACCCTTGAATATAATTTGCAGGAATGCTTTGATGTGTGTGTAAATTAGCAACGTTGTTAAGAGCCTTTAACAAAAGTACTTAACTTCAAAAATTTTACACAGTAAAATTTATATTAGCACAGCACTAACTTTGCAGTTTAAAGAACCTAGAAATCAGTGATGAAAAAGTTGAGTGGTTTACATTGTGTATTAAGGTGTATATTGTCACGGGCAGTTATTTCGGGAAGCTCTAGATCCCATTTAAATTAAATTCAAAAGTTTAGTAATACTAATGTGGAAAAGAGCACACAATGTGTATACAAATGCATTTTATACAGTGAATAAAAATAGGCAAGAAAACACATTTCGGTGAAGTGCTGTGGGCTACTTTTCTATCTGAACATGAAGAAAAGTTTGTAATACCACGAAAAGAAAATTAGCTATTTATTTTCCTGTGCCTTCAAAATTAATTCAATATTCACTTAAGTCATAAACCAGCTCTCAGAGCCCATAGCTAATCAGCAAAGTTACTGCTAGTGTCAAAAACAATTTTCTTTCACTAAGAAGAAAAACATAAACTGACCTGAAATGGTAATTCTTTTTCTAATCTCCTAAATGTCGTATAGGCTTCAGATACGTACCGCTGCCTCTTTGATATAGAGTGCACTTACTATAGAGACCTCAGACAGTAACCAAAGTCCCACAATCAATCTAACAAAGGCATCAGCAGAGCCGTGACTCTGAAATAAAATGGGAACAATAGCAGGGCTACACTTTGCAGAAGAGTTAGCTATTTAAGAATCCAATTAAACTATATTAACTAGCTACTGTATAGAGTGGAATTCCCATTCAACTGCCCAGTAAGTAGTTTAGGTGACTTTACAGAATACATCTAAATCTATATTATCTCTATCTCTACTGTACATCTCTAAACACAATATGCCTTTTCATTTGTTTTCATGGCCTCTTAGGGATACCAATAAGCATTCATACTAAAAGCATTGCCTTCACAGACATAATTACCTTGTTACAAGCTTATTAACTACTGCTGAAATTTCATATCATGAAATTTAAGATTAAGATGTCATAAAATTTTTAAATCATTATATAACATTCTAAGAAAGATTAAACTTATTGACACGTAAGCAAATAAGCACAAGGAGACTAACACTACCCATAACACGTGCAACACAGATCAAGCACAAGAACAACTTCAACATGCCTATTGCATGACTTTGGACTTTGCTAGCCACAGACTACACATGAACAACAATTTTGATGGAGGGGCTAGAAAGAAAAGTGAGGATGAATTGTATAGGATATAATTCTGCACATTTTGCAATAGACTGTCATACAGTATAATGACCCTCAGGTCTCCCAGGTAAAGATCAGAATAGAAACAGTCCTACTCCACAACAGAAAATCCAAGTTACCATGTTATTCTATCCTTTTCATTATAATATCTGTATACAATAATTCCTTGTACTTACATTAATTCAATGTACTTACAATTTAAAGAAATTACTTATCATCCCTACTGTATTAACGTGTCTCATCCTTATCATCCAAAATGCAATTAGACTATGGTCATAGGTATATTAAGAAATAAAATAATTATGAATTCCCAACTTCTACTAAAGCACTGTGCTACAGTAACCTTTTTTTCCTTGCAGCCTTAATTCACAGATCCCTTTCAAGCACTTCATAGCCAAAGAATCACTGCTTTCTTTTATATCAATATATTTCCAAGCTTTCCTTGTAGTTTAAAATCTGTATTTACAGTATCAAAAAAGCATATCCCTTAAGAACTATCTTCAAACACTATTTTAAGCTCTAAGGATTTTTAAAGGTACGTAAACAAATCACAGATACACTGAAAGTACATTTTGAGTGAACATAACCACTTTGTTGCAAAACTGAGAAACATAACAGAAAATGGTTATCGTTCCTAAATCCATCACTGCTGAAATGAGAGTAAAATCCAGAGTCTGAATATAGCTAGCCTCCTGAGATGTTCCATCTCACTGACCTGCATAACTATATGATTTGGTAAAGTAAGTGTAAGGTCAGTTAGGTCTTGCAATGCTAAGTGCAACATCTTTAAGAATGTGGACACAGGGCCTCAGCTAAGGAAAAGTAGGATAACTCAAATTCAACACTAACATCTTACATGTATATATAGCTCAATATGGCTGTTAAATTGACCCTCTTGATAGCTTGGGAACAAAAGCTCTTCAACACCTTCATCAATGACACAGACAATAGCATCAAGTGCACCCTCAGCTAGTTTGTGGACGACACCAAACTGAGCAGTGCAGTCGATACACTGGAAGGAAGGGAAGCCATCCAGAGGGACCTGCACAGGCTGAAGAAGTGGGCCCATGAAAACCTAATGAGGTTCAGTAAGGCCAAGCGCAGGGTGCTGCACTTGAGTCAGGGCAATCACAGGTATTTACAGAAACTGGGGGGAAGATCTTGACAGCAGCCCTGCAGAGAAGGTCTTGTGGGTCCTGGTGGATGAAAAGCTTGACATGAGCCAGCAGTGTGCGCTTGCAGCCCAGAAGGCCAACTGTGTTCTGGGCTGCATTAAAAAAGAAGCCCTCTACTCAGCTCTTGTGAGGCCCCATCTGGAGTACTGCATCCAGGCCTGGGACCCCTGATATAGGAAGGACGTGGAGCTCTTGGAGCGGGTCCAGAGGAGGACCACCAAGATGATTAGAGGGCTGGAGCTCCTCTCCTATGAGGAAAGGCTGATGGAATTGGGCTTGTTGAGCTTGGAGAAGAGAAGGCTCGGGGGAGACCTCATCGTGGCCTTCTAGTACTTGAAGGGAGCACATAAACAGGAAGGAGAACGGCTGTATACGAGGGTGGATAGTGATGGGACAAGGGGGAATGGTCTTAAACTGAGCCAGGGGAGGTTTAGGTTAGATACTAGGAAGAAGTTTCTCACACAGAGGGTGGTGACACACTGGAACAGGCTGTCCAAGGAGGTTGTGGATGCCCCATCCCCGGAGGCATTCAAGGCCAGGCTGGATGTGGCTCTGGGCAGCCTCGTCTAGCGGGTGGTGACCCTGTACATGGCAAGGGGGTTGAAACTAGATGATCGCTGTGGTCCTTTTCAACCCAGGCGATTCTATGATTCAATGAAAAGTGATATAAAACATACGTATTGGAAAAAGCAATACCCTATCTAGATAGAGTAGATATGTAAAATAACACATTACAACACATGGAACCTCTGTACAAGACCAGCATTTCTTCACATAGAATCAGAATAGGGGAGGCCATCCTTGCTTTGCGTGATCCTTTTAGTCCTCTGACTATTTGGGAGTAAAAGCTAACACCTTCTGAATCCACCATTTATTACCCAGTTCTGCAAAGGACAACTAATACTTTTAAATGTACCATATTAATTATGCAAATAAATCACTACTCAAAGGACATGCAGTTAATTTTTAATCATTAATTAATTGTTTGCTGTTTTTGTTACAAAGACTCAAGTCTTAATTAAATACCACAGGAATAGTCTCTCATGTTTTCTGACAGCCACTGTCATAGATGAAAGTGTTCAGAGACTTTGTTCGTCTCCTCTCAATTAGGCTTACATCCTCTACAGCCATCCTACCAGTTTGAGGCACTTTAACAAAGCATATTAAGAACCACCACACTGAGCCACATAGGACAGAGCAAACTACCTGTAGCCGACCGCTCACTCCAGGGCTCTTCTCTTAAAACCTCTGAGCGCTCACTCAAAACATTACACACCACTGTAGCACTGTTGGTGCTGCACATACAAGAAATATATATTTTCCAGCTCTCTTGAAATATCTGGGGAACTTTATATGGCAAAGGCAGCTGCTAATACAGTTAAAACATATAAACTTTGAAGATCTGGGCACTTTCAGAACCTCACTGCACCCTGCTGTTCAGACAAGGTATTTAAAAAAAATGTTACAACTTTTTTTTACTAAAGAGTACATGATAAAAGTGCAAATCAGCTATACACCAAAGACAGCTCCAAAAACTGAAGTGCTGATTAATTAAGAAAAAAAAAATGAGGCACTGCAAAACTAAAGTAAAAGAGTTCCTGTACAACAACAGTCACACACTACCCACTTTCAAATCAATGCACTTACCTAGACGTTTTGCTTACTACAATGAAGCAGCCATACTGCTTCACAGAAATCATGAAGAAAAAGGAATATGATGTGGTAAATTGCTTGCATTTCAGAAACTGAACTACACCTCTGTGACAATGAGGTTTAAATTGCCAGCTGATAACTAATATAGCATTTTCAAGATCATCTAATTTAGTGATTTTACATTACATAAAATAAGTTAAAATAACAAGATTGCCTACATTCCACCTTAGATCAGCATCAGTTTTAAATAAATATGTTGTAGAAAATCACTAAAAAAATAAATTTTGATTAAGAATGAGACTCACAGAGGTAACAAAATAGCAGCAGACTTCTAGACACATCTGTTAGTTCCCTCACCTCACTGCTTACCTATCTTCTGTACCACTTCAGACATTATCCAGATCAATTAATGCTAAATACAAATCAGAATAAGGAAAACACTGAAATTTGGAAAACTCTGAAGGCAAAAGGCCTTAAATGAAGTAATGCAAAGCTGTTAGAAAATACATCACAGGAAACGACCGGTATTATCAGAAAAAAAGGAAGAAAACAAATGAAAATAGGCCAGATGAAATAATCAGCTTTCTTCATCTGTAACTTCCGCATTACCCAAAACTACCAGGTAAACTGAGTGCTTCTGGTGAAGTGATTAGCAATGAAAGAGGTAAAGCTGACTTGTAAAATTTCAACAATAAGCTTTATGGTTATTCACCTCTGATGGCAACATTGGCTTTGCTGCAGGTATTTGGAAACAGCCCGGTAAAATGTGGCTTCTTAGACATAGCTGGAGACCGAATTTCTCTCTTGTTTAGAAATTCATCTCCATAACTGTTGAAGTTAGCAACTTAATTTACTTTGAATTTAAAAATTAAAATTAATGGTATCAAAAGAACAATTTTCAGCTCAATTTCAGCATAATGAACAAAAGCTGCATATGTAAACAACAGAAGTGGTCTGCATTTCAAGATTACATAGTGATATTAATTCCATAACAGTTCTTCAAATGTAATTCCCATTTCAGTCAATTATAGAGTGTTTACTCTATTGCTTTTTGATTCTTCAAACACCACTGGGTTTAATTAATTAAACAAATAGGCAACAGCGTGATTAATCAACTGCACGTGCAAAAGCCATTGAAAAATCAGGATCAAGGAAACTTTCCCAGCACCTTCAAGAGGCTTTGAGATGAGGCTTTATTAGACCATATAAATAATTGTCTACCAGAAAAAATAAATATAAAATAAGGAAACTAATAAATTCTGCATGTATATATTCAAATGCAGTGGAAACTGGATTGTATGACATAATCACAAAATTGTAGGGGTTGGAAGGGACCTCTAGAGATCATCAAGTCCAACCCCCCCGCCAAAAGCAGGCTCCCTACAGCGGGCTGCACAGATAGGCATCCAGCTGGGTCTTTAATATCTCCAAAGAAGGAAACCACACAATCCCCCTGGGCAGTCTGTTCCAGTGCTCAGTCGCCCCCACTGTGAAGAATTTATTTCACACATTGGTGTGGAACTTCCTACGTTCCAGTTTATGGCCATTTCCCTTTGTCCTGACCCACAAACCACTGAAAAGTGGTTGACCATGTCCCTTTGTCTCCCACACTTAAGATGTTAATAAACATTAATAAGTATCTCAGTGGCATATACCATTTGTAATGTTGTTGTCACTCACATTACATAGGCTCTGGGGCAACATGTCTGGCACAGCTCCTCCTTACTAAGCCTTGTGGAACACAGTCCCTGGAGGTAGGCAGACTCCTGTGGGGGTGCAGCCACAGGAGCAGCAGGCCATGAAATCTGGCTCTTGCCTCCCTTCTATGACCTCTCCCAGTTGCTAGATGACCATGAATGCCTTGTGACATCACATTTGGTCACCCACCAACTGGCACTGGTGCCACCACTCAGTTACCATGCATACACCAGTGCTGCTGGTGACTTGATTGAGCACAGGTCAGAGTGACAGCCAGAGATCAAGTCTGAGGGTGCAATGCTCATCCTGAGGCCTTCCTTATTCCTCATGCTCTGCTTGTCTTCCCTCATCCCAGGCAGTCTTGGCCATTCTGGACACCCCTCCTAGGCCACAGTTTCATAGGATGTGGATCCCTAGGACATGGACCAACTGGACATCATCATGGGAAGCCAGAGCTACCACCTGCTTTACCCACTGTACTAGCTTCAACTGTTATTTGACCACCTGCAGGTAACATTGGGATGCACAGAAGTGCTCTACAAGAACAGCACAGAGCTGGGCCTGCTCAGCAGGATTTTCCCTGTGGTGATTTCCTGGGGAGACAAGTCAGAAGATGCCACAAAAAGGTGAGTGATGGAGGTCAGGCAGGCCAGATAGTACCCAAACTTTTTGTTAAGAGGACCAGTCCAGCTGCAGAGGTGTCAGGTCCCAAAGGCCCCTGCTCTTTACATCACACTCCTGCCCAGTCATTTCTACAAGAGGAACCAGATACCCTCAGCTGCCCCAGGGACACACTGCCAGATGAATTGCTCCTGCAAATACCGCTAGCTACTTTGCCAACTGGAGGCAAATCCCTGTACCTAAGACAAATGAGACAGCACATAGAAGAGTCCTTGATGGCTATTTCTATAGCAGGTTGCTAAAATTATGCAATTTAACTTTCAGCTCAAGGTAGTGACATAAAGAAAATGGAAGATAAGTTGATGAGGCACAGAAGCAGCAGTTTGAAGTTACATTCACTCATATTCTCAGGACAGTGAGAGGCATAGTATGAGAAAGTGATACATCTTTTGATGTCAACCTAGGCACTTGAAATAATGAAAACTGAAACACCTGCAGTTAATAATAACCAAGGTCTGTAGTTAAGACAGGTCTCAAGTGCTAGGAACTCAGATTCTGTTAGGATGTATACTCACTGTTAGCAATTAGTACAAAACAGCTTACTGGGGATGGCTTGAGTGGTCACTGCCACCAGTCTCCCCATGCAGAAAAATGTTTCTACTTGACATAGATTATCTCTGGCACACACAACATAAGAAGGACATGAATCCATTGGAAAGAGTCCAGATGAGGGCTACAAGGATGATTAGAAGGCTGGAGCACCTCTCATGAATAAGGATTGAGAGAGCTGGAGTTATTCAGCATAGAGAAAAGATGACACTAGGAAGACCTTACAGCAGCTTTCAAGTAACAAAAGGAGGCCTACAGGACAGACAGGGAGTTCTTCTCACGCAGAGTAGTGACAGGACAAGTAGTAATGGTTCTAAACTGAAAGACATTAGGAAAAAATTCTTCATAATGAGGGTGGTGAGGCAGTAGAACAGGCTGCCTGGAGAAGTTGTGGATGCCCCACTTCTGGAGGTGTTCAAGGCCAGGTTGGACTGGGCTTTGAGCAACCTGGTCTTGTAGAAGGTGTCTCCGTCCATCACAGGGGAAATGGAGCTAGCTAGGTGATCACCACAGTCCCTTCCAACTCAAACCATTCAGTGATTCTATCATCTCCTGAACTACATTTTAAGGTACATTTGCCAGTGATCTTGATTTGTCTCAAAATGTTGAGTTATAAACTACAGAGGCTCAGAACTGATGCACTATTAGCTTAGACATCAGAGCAGAGAGCATATGCTCAAAGGGACAGTTTTCCATAACAACAAATTCACAAAGCCCAACTATGATTCTAAGTAGCTAGCAGTAGTAAAATATATTGAGAAAAGACTGTTTCCATGCCCTACTAAGTCTTCAAATATGTGCAATTTCTGCAAGTCAGACAGACAACCAAGGCAGAGCCTTTGTGAGCAGATGCTGGAAGAAAAAACATCTCCCAGCAGAGGTGAGATTGTAATTGCACAGCACCAAAAAAAGACGAGAAACAACAGCAAAATTTCAAAATGCTAAATACAGTCTAGGGTATAAGAGTGATATGAAAGAAAAAAATAAAAAGGAAAAAAAATCTCAAAAATGAGAATTACGGTTCACCTGAATGAGTGAGACTGATTATTGACAATGACGTGAAACTGCAATTCACAAAGATATGTTCATCCTACAAAAATGTTTCACACAGTATAATTAGGTTACATGTACATATCAATAATTGACAACAGTTATTTCTTCCAGCTAAATGGTTTTAAATGGCTTCATATGAAATACAGTGAATGTAAGTTACTATGGTGATTGGGGTAATTCAGGAATAATTGGTTTATATTTTAAACAAACACATTCAATTCTTCAACCTGAGGCTCAGAAAAGATTCATTAACAGCTTTGAACTTCAGTTTTCCTGCTTAATGCCCAAGATGTACTAAGGAAACTACGACCTCCTCAAAGTGAATGATGCATTAAGATAATCAATATATGCTCAATTACGTATAACAACACACTGTTCTGCCCTCGACTTCTCTGCAGTGACAACATGTGAAACTTATCACAAAGTATCACACCATTTGACTGTAAATGGATAGGCTGCAGTCAAGAGACCAATCTTCAGGCATCGTATTTCAGATTGTCATCTCCCCATCACAACATAGTCCACAATACACCATGCCTATATTCCTCTGAGAACTCACATGAAGAGCAGGAAACAACTGTGGCTTAAGAATTGGTTCTGTCGCCTTTGACAAGAGTAATGGTTCTCTGTCTCAATATTGTGCAATAGGATACTCTGCTTTTTCATAGCTGTGGCATAGAAAGATGATTTGGTCATGAACACAAGCCCGGTATTATGAATTTATTCCAGAACTTCAGTGATTTATATTGGCTGGATGAAAGATGTCAAAATATTATTCACACAAGTAGAGATGGTCCCCTGTCTGTTCCTTTCAAAGTTTCTGCAGTTCCTTTTGAACCCAGAAGAAAACATTTTCCCACTTCAGTAAATAAACTGATGTTAGCGCTACAATAATTAATAATTTCTGCAGGGGAAGCATCTAAATTCATAGTACGAGTGCATACCAGGAAACAGTATAGAGAGGATGATCTTATAATCACGGGATCTAAAAATTCACAAAACAATCCAACCTACAATTTGGGTATAGGACATACCAGTAAGCGTAGATGATGAAAATGGCTCAGTTTATCATCTCAATGGTTTGATTTTGTTTGTTTACAGAATTGGGCTTTAAACTAAGAATACAGTTAGCAACACAATTCTATTAACATCGCATGTGACAACATAAAATGCTCTGAGATTCTTTAAGATGAATGGCTTCATTTAAAATACAGATGCATGGACAGAACAACTATTTGTGAACTAAATAGGTTTTACACACTGATTCGATACGCATTATGAGAACACCCCTATAAATTGGCCAAAGTAGAACGACAGCACAGAGCACTGGAGCCCTTGGACCAGCACCTTCTTCAAGATAAGCTGAATCACACAGCCAGAGGATGCAGGTCTCACGGATCCTCATTGCTAAAATTAGAGATTAGAATCTCCTATTTGCTTTTACTCACTGTCAACCAAGAGTTATGTTCCCTGTAGACCTTGATTCCTCACTGTCAGTTTTAAAACTATTTACGTCCTCTTTTGTTAAAAGTAAACATCCATTGCAGAACTACAGCCAATAATAAATATCAATTTTTTTCTCAAACAATCAAGTTGGTATCAGATCTTATTTGCAAAATACTTACTGTAAATAAACACCTATGAAAAAGTGCATCCCAAAAAGATCCTTACAGAAGAGATAAATGTTAATGAGCATATAAAATAGAGTAAGTACCATGCAAAGAATTAAACAGATAATTTGTTGCACAGATACAAGCAGATCTCAAATTTCTTGAATGAGGACTACATACTTTTTCTGTAAAGTGCTTTATTTATTTGTGTCTATTCAGAGTAAGGCTGTAATTCCACTGCAATTTCTGGAAAGATCATAAAGCATATCAGAAAAGAAGCTGTTCAGAATATAAAACTTTAACATGTAAGTGGAAAGTTAATGCTGGTTTAATACCAGATATTTATCAATGATAAACAAGTAATATTTGCTCTTACTTGTTTTTTTTATGGCATCTACCTGCATCTCGCAAAAGCAAACAAAAAAACCATTATATACACATATAATACATATCATATTATAATTTTATTTATACTTGTATTTACTGATTGATTTTCTCCCCTTCTCGTCTAATCTTTTCTTACTTCCCCCTCAAAAAGCAGAAATCCAACAAACCCACATTTTTGCGTCAGTCTAAGTATTGATTTCTGGACTGAAGGTACTTCAGGGAATCCACATATCTGTCTAATGCCCTTGAGTGCTAGATGAGCTGTTAGAATCTCTCTGAATTATGTGAAAGAAATATGAGATCACACATTATCAGACAGTTTCCTACTGGATACAAATGCAGAGAGGAACACAAATCAAAGTCACTCTCTGCAAAGTCATTGTAAGTGCATGTATAGGGGTGACTCAACAGTCACCTATTAAAAATTACATTACTTGACTAAATTAAACTTCCAAATGATATCTTGCATCCATTTGTTTTAGTATATGTAACAGAACACCTTTCTCAGCAAACAAACTAGCCTACCTTAAAAATACGAACCTGTAAAATTCAGGTTAACCTTGAACCTGCCCAGTTTCATTAGCGCCAAATTAACTCTTAACATCATAAATCACCAGGCTCTAGACTACAAAGGACAGTGTGAGACAATAATACAAGCAAGCAGTTTTCAGTTTTATAACTGAAGGAAAATTAGGTCTTTACCAATCTATTTGCTAAGTTTATTTTCTAAAGTAAAATGTAATTAATTCTGCTTTTATTTAAGTGAAACCAAATTCCTAACACTAATATTTCTTTAAAATAGACCTGCTTATACAATTATGTCCATAACACATTTTTTTTTTGCTGTTCTTAAAGCCAGTTTGCATAAGAAAGTTTATCACTACCTTACCAATCTGAGATTTCTTTTTACCAAACATTTTTATCATAAACACTCTCTTTAATAACATGTTCTTTCCTAAACCACATACCAAATACATGGAAACTGACAAGGGGCATGAAGAGATTCTTAGATCACAACCCCCAAAAAAATCCCATTTTCTTTATCAACAAGAAAAGAAAATTTACTCTTCATAAGTAAAATTTAAGGCTACTTCTTAATTAGAAATTCTAAAAAACTCCAATGTTGTGTAAGGTGTATTTTGTCAACCACAGAATATGTGAACTGCTTTTGTTCCCATTTTCAAGTAATAAAATGTGCAAGCAATAACCAGCAGTGACTCAGCAGTGCTGCTTTGCTGCCACCTGAAGAATTAAGAAAACAAAGACTTTCAGTGTTTTCAGCTTGCAAAAAGTCTTCATTCTGTAATGCTATCTCACACAAATACACTTAAATCTTCTCAGGATAATACATTATAGTTTTCTGAATTCATCTCAGCTATGAACAAAGGTTCTCAAAAAAAATTACAGCAAACAGGCCAAAACTGTACAATAAATAGTCTAATTCTCCCTATGCCTTGCTAGGGAAAAAACAATTAGACCTTTTAAGCTACTATGCCAAATTCTAAGGTGGAAGACTGCAAAAAACAGATGACGATTCCTACATTTTATCCTCTGCACGAGGAATGCACAAGCTATTATTTTTAAAATTCTTAGGTAAAATAAAAAGGTGTAAACAGTTATCAGCTTTATTCCCACAATCCAGCAGCTAAACTGCAAGAATGATGCATGAGATATCAAGTAAAAAAAAAAAAAATATTGGGTTTGTTACAGAGCAGAAGGCCAAACCTCACTGCATACTGAGTGGAGTATGGAAAATTGCACCAACGCATGAGAAATTACAGCCCACCACAATGCTGACAATCCAAAGAATAATAGTTTCACCGATCTACTTGTCTTGTAAACAGGCTTTATCTAACGTACTTGATTTCTGAATACACATGCATCACATTTACCGCAAGTAGGAATGCAATGCGGCATACCTAGCAGATAGAAAAAATAAAGACAGCATTCTGATTTTTGCCAAATCATAACATGTGGCACTGGAACAGTGAGTGTTCCATAAGTTTATAAAGCCACTTCAATCAGCATGTGACATCTCCACAACTTACATGATTACTGGTGCCCTTACCAAAAGGTGAGGAGCAGAGGTTAAAGCAGAAGGTAAGGTCCCATTAGAAGTCAGTCCTCTCCCTGCTGAAACAAAACTGCTTTTCCAGAAATTGTGATTTGACTCACAAACTCATTCAAAATAGACTAGTTGAAGTCTTTCACTGGGTTTTGACACATTTTTCCGAGTAGAGATGTTCCAGAGATACGTATAGATCACCTCTTACAAAAATCCTGCTCTCAAAAATCTTTTGAAATGTCTTAAAGAGAATAAAGCAGTAACATAGTTTTAGTCACCTATGTGGAAAATATATCGAAAAAATACTCAGGCTAAAAACAGAACAAAGCTGTGACACCAAGTTCTTTGGATATGAAGAGAAAAATCAAATATCCTCCTGAAGAATCCTCCATCCAGATTAATTCAGATTTGCAGGAATCTGCGTATGCAATCAAAGCTGCAAACAAGGAGAGAGTTTCGGTTCATACAAAACACAGGCAGCAGCATCACCTGGGCTGATTTGAAGCAATTTTAATGGAACTAACTATGAAAATAATTGATCAAAAAAACCTTACATTTTTTTCTGTTAGAGAATATTCAGATTCTATATTCATGGAAGAAAAGCAAAATTAATGTATTTAAGACAGATAGGAAGGGAACTAATCTGCCAATATTGCATCATTTCTTAAAATGGAGCCTACCAGTTTAAAAGACATGCTGAGATTGTAAATGAACTCCACCAAAACGTACCTTGAATAAGTTGTGGGTTTTTTGTGAGTTCTCCTTCCTCCTACAGAAAAGTTTTCAATGTCTCTTTAGGCTACTAAACATAGAAAACTGACAGTGATAAAAAAAATAATTTGCTTAAGGAAAATATTTAGTAAGCCTAGAGTTCATATTACCTATATCTCCATTGCTTCAATCATTAAGAATGACTCAGGACTGTTACTCTCACTGTTTTGGGAAAACAGCAGAGTTTGTATGGAGTGAGTCTCAATAAAAATGAGTGTCTTCTACATTTTTTTTTTAATGGTATCAACATTTTAACTTAAACAAGCATACTGTGCTTTGTTGCCAACTTTATTTGTCTTGCAATAGAGCTTTTTTTTTTTTTTTAAATGATATATCTTCTCATCTGTTTCTTCCACCTCCATGCCTAGTAACTACATGAAATTAATTAGCTGGACTGTATTCCTATACCTACTTTAAGGAAAATAGTCATTAATCACTTAACATCACATTTTGTTCTTCCAATCTATGCTGCTATTAGTACCAAACCTAAAAAAAATTTCATTAATTAGCTGTCTGTAATCATACTTTCCTTAGGAAAAAGATGCATTTTAGTCCTGTACCACACCTGTTAGCAATACTATACTCAAACAGAGTACATTATATTTGAGGCAAATTATGGCAACTGAATAGATGTAAGATTCAGTCTCACAGGGGCTACTATGTGATCTGAATCCAAGCTCCTAGGCCCAAGGACGCCTATGAATAAGCTTACATCTAAACTGTGTGTTCCCACTGACTTCAGATGGATAGTTATGTGCCTTAGGCTAAATACATGCTTAATGCCCCACTGAGAAGCTTTCACAGCAAATTCTTGAAGCACAGAACGACGACTGCTTCCCAAAGGAGAGATGTGTTTTTCTATGTGCTCTGTGATATATCACTAACATTTTTCCCCACAAACTAGTGGATGTGCATACATACTAAACAAGAAATGACACAGAAGAGATCTGAATCTTTAACAAACTTTAAAATTAAAATAAAAATGTAAAGGAACAAGCAATAGATGTAAAACACGCTGAATCATCCTGGATACCAAGAGGAATATGAACAGCATAGCAAGTGCAGTGACCTAAATACTGATGAGATATCAAAATTTCAAATATGTTTTAGCAGCAGTAAATACAGGAAAAATTCATCTCCACACAAAGTAAGCTGATCTCTATGGAGTTTTGCCAACTCCATCATGCCTAGCTTATAGTTTATAAATATAATTAGCTTTATAAATAATCATGATGAATCTATTCCATAACATATAAAACAGAAGTCTACTGGGAGAGAGGATTCACCATTATTTTATCAGTAAAAATTTTGCAAATTTAATTAACATCTACGTAGACTTAAGCTAGCACAAGAACAAGAGTTACCATCTTCAACCCACAGCTTTAAAACTGAGTATTTAATGTATATTCTATTACCTGAAATCAAGAACTAGCCGAATGCTGAAAGATATAAGTTGTCTGCATCATACCTCAATATGCGACTTGAACATGAATGCAAAGCAGAAAGATGTCCATGAAAGCATATTTCTTTTTAATAGGAAGCAAACAGAGCTAGGTCAAGAGAAAAACTAAAGATGAACAAATAAGATTTTTGCATGACATGTCTAAGATGAACTGAATCTACAGAAGAACAAATTCATAGGCTTGAGTAGCAATCGACAAATCCAACTGATATACAAGATAGGTTCCTTCACATTCCAGAAAGCACAAGCAAGCTGGCTAAGAAATGAGATAAAATACATACTAAATATGAGTTTGAGAGGAAAAGAAGCAAAACAACCTCACTTGTATTTAAGAAGAGCATTATATGACCGAAAACATCTTTCATTTACAGTTTCAAAATACTGGAAATACAAATTCTCACACTGAAAGAACGATGTCTTTTTTTGTCAGCTCCACTGGCCTCAGCATTCTCTCTTCCATCCTTCTAGCTACTGCCACGGAGTTTATTCAAGGGCTCATTATCCAATATGCCAGGAGAAGCAAACACCAGGAGTTTTCTTGCAGGTTACGAAAGAGTAAAAAATATCAAGAGACCAGATATCTCATGCAACACAGCTCTCCATCAACTCTTACCTATACCCCTCTGCTTTGGGGAAGAAGGAGAGCAGTAAGCCAAGAAAGCAAGCATGCTTACAATACAGCTAGTTCCTACTTCTGATCTCTGCAATCTGAAGAACATGACTTGGATTTCATTCCACTTGACTTCTTTTAAGAACAGACAGAAGGAATAGTACTTCTGTTGGTATCAGAAGGCAGAGAGAGTTCAGGAAATTTTTTGAAATCACATTCTAACTCAAATATAAAGCAACTTTATTCCAAACTATGCTTTTTTTTTTTCCCCCAGAAACTTAGTTAGATTTTCTGACACCGTTTCCCCCTCCCCCTCCAAAAAACTATTCCTTTATTGTCATACATCTATTCAGCCCTAGTTTTTATCACCTGTGATAACTAAGGTTCAAAAGATCGCTGTGTGAGGATTCTATGAAAGAGCTCGGTACAATTCTGTTCATTGTGCTTTGCAGACCTCCTTCCACAAACAACACCATCTCTTCCGAAGCACAGTAACAGTCATGGTTTCTTCACATGATTTGCTCCAAACAGCTCTGCATAAATCAGGATGTGAACACATGCGTGCTGTATTGGCAAGCTGAGAGCTTTAGACTGAAAGTCCTCAGAATCAGGAGCTATTTGCATTTAATCCAGTACACGCTGAGAGATTAAATAACATATCTATGTCTTTCTAGCCTGAAAAAGGAAAGCTACAACAAATACATGGGATCGGTAATCTTACAGTTTTAAGTTTAAAGAATATGGTTTCCTGAATTCCCAAGCCTGCAAAAAAAAAACAAACTCCAAATAAAGTCAAACAAATAAAGATTGAGTATAGAAAAAAAACAATGAAATCGAGCCTTGGAAATACAGTTATGCCATGTTTTATTCATGAACAAAATGTAAGGGTTGTCAAAACTACTTTCTGTGAAATTAGCAGTTTGGGGAAATAAGCACAGAAATAATATTACAACACAGCTGTATTTTCATTTTATCTACTGACTGATTTTCAGCATCCAAGTGCATTTTTATGGTAAATGGCTTTTTTTTTAATAAAGAAATCTGTGAGAAAAAAAATAGTCAAGTTAGGAAGATCATCAACAGGTTAATCATATTGCCCAGGGTTTTGACAATCAGCAAAATCACAATCATTATAATAAAGAGAATTATTTCCACCAACACTCCCATTAATCAAGATTTCTCAGGCCTTGGTGCTTCTGTGGTTGTCACAACATTTGCAAAGATAATCACTTTAATCTTCATTTCTAAAACAAATAAATAGGTGAACTATGTTTGCAGGGCTGCAAATATTCAGATAGGAAAGAAAGAATGAGCATGTTAACCTCCCCAACAAGAAAGGATTACATTCACTTACTATCTGTTCTCTGTTTTATGTCTCACCCTGGCAGATTCAGCAGTTATACGAAAGAAACGTCACAATTTCTGAGGTTTTGGTTGGTTGTTCTTTGGGTGTACTTTTGTCTGCGGGTTTTTTGTTTGTTTGTTTTGAAGACTTTGTATTGTGAGAATAATTAGGCACATCAGGTCTGCCATGTACATCCCTGCTTCTTCCAGTCTAGGCGCTGTACCAAAGGTTCACCTAGAACATTTTCATGGCCCATCATTAAGTAATTGGAGACTTTTGGTCTTTCATATCACCTCCATTATCCTTTGGCCACCAAGTTTGCATCTCTGCATTCTTGTTCATAGCTTCTGTCATTAATTAAAATTGCCTTTCTCACTGAGACAAGCAATCCCAAAACTACCAGCCTCCTTTCCTCACTATGCAATACACTGCATGCAGGAATATGCTCATTTTCTGGCAGACCTGAAAGAATTTCAGTTTTGCCATGGTTTACAGTGGAGAAAAAAAAAAAAAAAAAAAACCACTTTTCACATTGCAAGAATCAAAATCTCAAATTACCCATCTGCCAGACTATGTTCTTTAAAGGCGGCAAACCTTCACTGGCAAACATCTTTTCACAGACCAGCACATGGTTCAACAGTTCTTTAAATACCTAACTGATATATTCATTGTTCAGTGAAAAAAAGTGATGCAGACACCCAGATTCAGTGTATCACGTTTGCCACCCATAACTCCAACATTACACATAGTAACTTGTTGCTTGTTCTCAAAATTGTGTTCTGAGTGAGTAGTTTTAATTGCAACCACACTGTCCTTCAAATCTTAACTGGAAATCAAATCTCTATCTTAAAAATATTACAACATTATTGAAACAGAAAAAAAACAATTCATGAAGAGTAACAGTAATATTATCCCTAATAGACTTCATGAATGCACGGAGTTGCTTTGACAAACTTTTCTTTAAGGTTGTAGACTGCAGTAAGATTTTCAAGGAAGAACTTTGAGCGTGTGAGAAGAGAGCTGGGATTTATTCACTTAGGGATAATTTTAAAGTAAGCTTAAGGTACAGAAGATAAAAATCAAAAAATTCCTCCAAGGTCATCTTTCCAAACTCATCCTGAATTGTTCCCTTGTCAAAGAGATGCATGATTTGTTCCTTAGAACAATATTATGCAAAATTAGCTGAGCTATACAGTTAGAAAGCACAAACTTCTTCAAAAGTCTTAAAGATCACAACATCCTCACAAAGCTTCTGTACCACGGACCAAACTCCAAAGCCTTTTATACCTACTGAGCCTCCTAAAGCTGAAACGAGGCTGCAACAAATCTTAGGGGTTAGCTACCTGCATGGCACTCACTTGTGAATTCTTTCCTTCTCAAAAGAAGTGGTAGGTAAAAACAGAAAGAATAATTGACAAAATCCAAACAGTATCAAACATCTGCTTTCACGGGGCACAGAGGAGAGGACACACTGTCCCATGATGAAGAGACTCGGGTACATAGCAGACAAAGTCAACTAATATTTTCGAAAATTACAGCAGATATGACTCAGTCTTTGAGTAATGATGAATGCTAAGTACAACTCTGGAAAGATTTAAAAAGTCATTTATTTTTGAGCCTAGACTCATCTAGCTGATGAGTGTCCTAAGCTTTTTCAGTATCTTTTCCTCCCATTATAAAAAGCTTGTGTTTTGCTATGGCATTTCTTCAGCAGAAGGAAAGACAAAAATAACAGGAGTAACTAGCAAACATGCTAACAGTGCTAATGTCTGCTTCACTTCCTGGAATGAAGTATGAAAAAGCACAAAATTTAACTGGTCTCTAAAGACAGTATTATATAGTTATTAATGCAACTTCATCTCAACAGTATCTGAATAGCTCTCTCATACCAAATCACTGTGTTTCGGAGTCCTACTTGAGATACGCTGCAAGTAAATTAAGTGACCAGCCAAAGGTAACACTGGAAATATGCATCAAAAACCTCAAGCTCAAATCAGGAATGCTAGACTCAAGTTTGAAGTATTAAAGTACCCTTCTTTTCCATACCTAAAAGTGAAGCATTAAGGAACCAAGAGACAAATACCTCAAAACATAAAAATCATCCCTCACGCCTTCTAGGAACTCAGTCTCAGCCTGATCTTCAAGTAGGAATGCTGATGAATTTGTACAGAGTTTACAGCTTTTTCACAGTTGAATTATGGCTGTTCTGCAGAATAAGTTTGAGTTCATAATAGTTATGCTTAGCCTTTAAATCTCGGTTATATTAGCAAAAAAAAAAAAAGGCAAGGAAACGCATGCTCAAGTTCTCATCACATTTCCATTTTGGCAATAGAGCCATTCAGATCTTTGCAAACTCACAAAGCAGGACAGAAAAACAGCACTTAGCAAACTGCTTACACTTAGCCATCTGAAAATGTAGATTTGCTATAAATAACACAATAAGCTTTGATTTGTCATAATGCTTAATACTGCATTTATTTTCTGCCTGTGGATACTATTAAAGATGATGTTTCATCTCCACATATCTATAAAATCAAAGAAATGAAAGAAGGCAGTATGCCTAATTTAATTACCATCCTGGTTCTTTCAATCAATGATGGCTGAGCATACCAATATAAACAAGAATTTGTAACTAAATGTCACACTATAATTACAAAAGAGCAGGAAATTGAGATACAGATTCTAATTCTAATTGCTTCATGATAGCCATGCAAATGCATCTCACTCAAAGTACTCCCTCATAACTCTGGAGGTCAGGATTGTGATCTTTAGCCTTTATTGTCTATTTGCGGAGCAAAAAGTTCATGGCATTTAAATTATTGGTTTGATTTCTGTGATGCTGGTCTTCTAACTGCTCCATTTAAGTGAACAGGATTTACAAGTACATATAATTAATAAAAATTTCTATCAGCTAGAAAGGAACTTAACTTACATTCACCATTTGAAAATATCCATCATTTGCCCTTCTTCACACACACAGAAAAAGAACAAAAAGTACTAGTTGCTCAGGAAACCGAATATTTTTCAAGACCCACTAACAGTGCTCAGCACAGGCCAATTATCCATAATATATCAGGCACATTTTAAATACATTCTGAGGAAGGCATAGCTAGATGCCTGTGTTTATATGCCTCTTGTTATTTGTGAACTAGATGCATTTGTAACTCAACATTTCAGATAAAACATTTTAAACTGATAGTGGTTTAGTGCTGTGATTTCTTTCTTAATTAAAACTGAATGATATTACTTCATTCATTTATATAAATAACAGAACCTAAACAAGAATCTCAATCCAGCGTTATTTTTTCATAACATAGATCAGGGTGTTCTGGGATGATGGTAAACACAGACCTTATCTTAGTCTACAATTTCTGTCTAGTTTCATTCCAATTTAATACTAATTGATTCTCTACTGCTTTTTTTTCTACCTCTCCTTACTGCCTATAACTTCAGCTTTAAGACTACTAATAACACTATTAGCCACAGGCATGCAATGGTTATTTTTGACTCACAAAAATATGCCCTACTCTCCTGACTGTAAAATTCACAGAAATCCATTCCCTACATGTGCAGTGTTCTTTCAGATGCTGATGCCACTAAACTGAACAATCTGAGAAACAAATTTTATCAGAGATGTAGAGGTCTTCGTTACTTTCACAATTTTTATTATGTTCAAAAACTGTAAAACTAACTCAAATACACACAGGAATTTCTAGAAGAAACTTGAAATGATGCTCCTCTTAGTTTGATCTGATGCGTAGTGTTAAGGTAATGGTGTGTTCCTCCTGCCCTCTCCCATCCCCCGCCCCTCTCCCCCACCTCCTCCCTCTCCACTCAACTTCCTTTTTTATCTTGGTCTTGCACACAAGATCTTTTGCACAGGAAGGCAATGAACAACAATACTGGTAAGAGTCTTGCTGAGACAGATAAATGACCAAAAATCTGTCTGAAACTGGGGGCTTAAAGAACAGATAGTGGACATCTGTTCCAACAGCTACGGACTTTTGAAAAACTATATTATATAAAAAAAAATTCTTGCTTCTCTCCTACAAGTGAAGTGTATAGTCTAGTTGTTTCCTACCACAACACATACACACCTCTAAAGGCTGGCATTAGGAATAATGAAGATCTCTTAAGAATCAAAAGATCTCAAGGAGTTGGGTGCCCAGTTCTGATTAAAAAGCAAAATACTTTGCTGGTTTTGTACGCTGAGAGGTAACTTGTTGCCCATGGTATATCCATGAATAAACCAATACATTCAAACTACCACAACAGAAATAGAGTTCGGATCTTCTTTTCCCCCCCATTTCTATTTAAAACACTACAAAATCTTCTTTCCTTGAATGGACAAAGAATGAATTACATAAACACTATCAGATTCTTGGAGCTAGTAACTTCTCAGAAGCAGTACATTTGATTCACTAGAAATCACAGGAAAGACATCAACAAGTGGTCGTTGTCACTTTCGAGGTCCTGCGGTGGCACCAGAAACCAGCTAACATGACAGCAGATGTGTCAGAGCCAGAACTGGCTGCCCATGCTCTCTTCCACAGAGAACAACAACGAACCCAGCCTACAGTTTACAGCCAGCCTTCACCTGGTGGAGGGTTGGCCCCAAAGTCATGCTGCAGCCCCCATACCCAGGGCAGAATACACTGCTTTTGCTGTCAGTTTCAGTGAACCTGAAACTGCAGCTGAGAAACTGGCAGTCAGGGTTTTGCAGCCCAGACAAGCAGTAGGATTTGTAAACACAGCACATTTTCTATTCTCTTTCTACATTTAGAATATATTTCACTTTTCAAAAACAAGCACATTTATTTAGAGTGTACAGTTACTATGTCTGTTAATGACCCACTACCAGCATGGAGTTCTTCTGTACTTTTTAATAGCATCTGTATTTCTCCTGCTGTTCATCCAAAAAAAAAAAAAAAGATTGCAGTTTGGCTTAGGCAATCCTACCCTCCGTGAAAATTAATAAAAATAATTAGTACATTTAATTAATAGACTCAGGAGGAGCTCCAACCAACCACAGAATCTCCACACAGCTTGTTCATCACATTCAGAATAACTCAGCAACTACCTAATTAATATCACTGGGTCATTACACCAGTGCTAAGGTTTGGCTGGGTACTGACAGCAATTGGCCTGCAGGCTATCTAGAATGAAAAGAAATACCATACAAATTCATTTTATTTTCCACAAAACAAGCACACTGCATGTTTGTTGAGGAAGTTGCTAATAAATAACATAATTATGTTACTAATAGATGACAATTTGATATGTTGTAAGTAATCTGACATCTAACCTTAATGTTTCACTTGTAAATTCATCTAAAAAACCAAAATGTTGTTTCTACCTTATTTTCAGAAGTCTGCAAAACTGATACAATAATCTGCCAAATTCATAACAAATACATTTATATGATTTTTTTTTCTTGTGAGAACCCTTAATGTTTATGCTATGAGTACTCCAGCCCAACACTCCATGGTTCGGATCTTACTAGTGTATCCAGAGAAGAACTATCTAACAGGAACACATAGTAAAGGTAGAGTCATTTGGTTCTAATTATCTCACTGGCATGTGCCTCATCCTGTGCATAACCTCCAACGCTAAAAAGCACCATGTCACATCATTACAATTTAGACATGAAGAGTGTCTACTTTATTTTGTTATACTTTTATCGAGTCTACAGAAACATGCACTATATGAGAGAAGCTACTACACCAGACTGACAAACTCATTCCTTGCAGTTATATTAACACAAAGCTACACCAAGAATCCTCCTTTCTGCATATCCATCAGTACAAGAATATATATAAAGGCCCATCAGAGCCATTGTCATCATTGTATACATGTATACTTTCTCATTCCCGTAAGAAGTTTCTAACAGAGGCTGTCTTAAATTTGAACAAAATGTCCTCTATGTCTGAAAGTCTTTGATTTTGCTGGCTTTTTGTTTTTATTTGTTTTTGAAGACCTGGAAAATATTTAAATCAATGCTGAAGTATATTTTCATATTCCCATGTTAATTTATTTCTTCCAGCAAGACAAATAGTATCATTTCAGGAATATGCTAGATGATGTAGCTATGCTTTTCATGTATATTGGATCACTGCTTTACGGATGAGGCCAAAGTACTAAATTTGAAATGGCTAAAGCTCTGACTGAAGACAAATCTCTTCCCAAAACTACACTGAACTACATTTTTCAAAACTATTCAGCAAGCACTCAGGTAGCAGTGTGATGGATGAAGCAAGCCAGCCTGGATGCACAGCTAATCAATACTGCACTCTGCAACAGACACTGTGTGCTTCAGAGCCCAAAGCAGAGATGGGCACACATGTACATCCAGAGCCACCAGCTCCTCTTAACATCAGCTGGGCTGCTCACTGTACATCGCAGGTATGCACAGATGTCTTTGTGGGAGGAAAAAAAAAATGTAGCAGGACCACTTTGATGGCATGTATGACAGATAAAATGACAGAAAAATTTACATGTGACTCTAGTTGACTATGCATTTTTAAGTTTTGTAAAAGGTAGCTATTTACTGCAGTCATATTTGAACAACAAAGCAAGGCAACAAAATGTTTTTTCAATAAGCTATGCAACAACATGAGCATACCTCATCCACATAAATGTGTACCACATTAATGGATTCTCCACTGCTTGTATCACTGAAGATAAAGGTCTTCATTATATATTTGAGTAATCAATACTTGAAATCAAATAAATCATGTTTCAACGGGGAAAACAAAAATGAATAAGGTTAAATTACTGTTGTCACTTTCTATAAGCAGGTCATAGTTTCCCGCTATAGAAACCACTAACTTAATTTTTTTACAACAGGAAATCAACACTGCAGCATATTTTAAAAGTCTAGTTTACTTAGAGTAACAAAAAAGCCTCCTCGAGGCTCATCATGTATGTCATACTATGTTTACTTTTAAGCATTCCAGCTCAAGAATGGTGACCCTGAACATGGCAGGGAGGTTGAAACTCGATGATCATTGTGGTCCTTTTCAACCCAGGCCATTCTATGGTTCTATGGTATGAGCAGTATGAGAAAGCCTCAGTGAATCAAGCTGATTAATTTCTGCATTTGTATGGAGTAGCGCTCTCCATTCACCAAGTATACATAGATGTTATTTTATTAAATTTCAAAGCAATTGTTAGGTGGGATAATAAAACGTCTCCATTTTATAATCTCTTTCTCAGCAATGTAGGCTTAAAAACAGAAGCGAAAGAAGTAAATTAATACGCACTAAAGGAGAGAAGGTCACAAATGAAGGATTCTAGAGTTGCAAGGCTATGCTAAGTCTCGCAGAACACAGAACTTTACATTCAAGGTAGAAGCATTTGTACGAGGTTTGCAAATCTTCAGACATGCAGAACGACAGAATGGCTGGGGCTGCAAGAGACCTTAAAGGTCATCTAGTCACAAACTCCTGCTGTAGGCAGAGTTGCCAGCTACTAAATCAGGCTGCCCAGGGCCCCATCCAACCTGGCCTTGAACATCTCCACAAATATTAGATTAAAAACTTAGGGATTTTTTTTATTTTTTAATTTCTAGTACTAATCACTGTTCATAGTGCCTTTCTGCAGGAATCGTATTTAATAAAGACAGTCTGGAAGAGCAACCAGAGAACAGACAAGAACATAAAAATTTATCTGGGTAAAGAACAATTATTATTATTTTTAAAAAGCAAAAAAAAAAAAAAAAAGGGGGGGGGGGGGGGGGCAAAAAACCCTTTTTCTACATTTTAATTCATACACAGCTCTACTTGCAATGTTCCCTTGCCTGCCAAGTGGTTTCTATCTCCTCTTTTAAAAATGCGTTCCTTAGTACAAATTTCTCCCAGAAATTCTTCCAACGGCATTTCATTTTCTATTCAAAAACAGTCACCAAAATTAAGATCAATAAATCATAATTGTTACATTAAACTATCAACTCACTATCAGCTTCAGTTCAAAAAAAAATCAAAAAGATGTATCCTCACTCTAACAAATACTCTTCCTTTCAATAACAGCAGATTAAAAAACAAGCCATTGTGAATCGTTGTTTAACTAACACGTCTTTAAAAACCTGGACCTCCGAAAGACAGTTAAGAGTCAATTCGCCATTGATCAAAAGATCAAATGTATTTACTAAGCATAGTGTTACACTTGAGAATTGCTATGTTTCCATGTTACAGCTAGCTGTGTACAGCCTCCTAATCAAGGAACATTTTTGATATTGGAGTCAAGATGTGATGCTTGTACCCATACAATCTGTCATCTTAGAGATTATTTCAGGCTCTTGAAGAATAAGAATTTACCTGATTCATTACCTATCTCTCAGTAAGAGGAAGAGCTGTACTCTTTTTCCAATTACATCTCTTCAAATATTTCAACATATTTGTTAAACTACCAAGCTGAAATGAACTTGGAACATTTCCCATTAAAGTAATTCCCCACAGATTTTCTCATAAGGAGCCAAGTGTAGCAGTGGGGCACAAGTAAATCGTAATAAAACTAAGACCGATGGCCCTAACCTAATAAATGCTATGATCAGAATCACTATGTAGAGCATAATAGGATTTTTATTGCACTACATTCACAGACGCATTGGTAAGTTAGGTTTCAGGAAGACAATAAAGTTAAGATTACCATGCAAAAAACAGCAATTTTTTTGTTGTTGTTCATGACATTTTTATACTAATCAATGTTCTCACGTTTTGATAACAAAAAAAGTACCTGCATTAACTTCCATCCGACCACAAGTACAGTACAACACTCATGGGAATGTCATACATACAGATCCCTTGCATGTAGCAGAGGAACTTAATGAACTTGTTACGAACTTGAACAAGTATTGTTAAAAGAAGCTATTTACATACATTAGGCTTATATAACGCAGGGCTGAAACCTATATATTATGGGCAGTATGTGCCAGCCAAGAAAATGGATTTCACAGGTCAGTATGTTTGGGATTGTCTTCAATAATTTTGGTGAAGCAAGCCATAGGCTAATAATCAAGCCCATTGCCTTAAGGAAGCTTTTACAAGTCCAACAAATCAACTAATATCAAATACTATGTAAATTATCAACTCTTGTTTTCAGCTGGCTTATATACTCAAAAAATTAAAATAGCTCTGGATAACGAGCCAAGAGTAGAAAGATTATGCATCATATCACATCTCCACTGAAATTACAAGAATAATGTCAAGCATTATGATCCTAGCTTTTCCAGAAGCTGCTACAAATCTTTATGATATTGCAATGGACGTAACTATTCTGTCACCATTAATTCAGAGCTTTATAAATATGAGGGCTGCTCTGAACGTAATGTTGCCTGTGCTATTAGGTTGGCTACAACTTCAGAGCTTGGTTGGTAGTATGGCGATAGAGAATGAACCTTTCCACCAGTATTCCCTTACATTTTGTTGCCATGTGACAAATGGCAGTAGAGAGGCAGACTGATATAATGGTGTCTGACACAGAAGTGCAGAGGTAGCAAAGGTAAAGAATTTAAATACTCCATGCAGAAAAAAGTGGCAACTATTAATATTTATCAACACTTGCTGAATGTCTATGGAGATCTAACAGTGAATGTGAGCACAGTGATGCGGTGGGTGATGTGCTTCAGCAGTGGTGACACTGTTGTAAAGAACAAGCCATGTTCCAGATGTTCATGCAGATTTTTATGAGCAGGAATGCAGGTTCTTGTTTATCGCTGGTAAAAATACATAGCTAATAGCGATGGCTGTGTTGAAAAATAGCATTTTGTAGTTGAGAATTTGCACTATCAAATATTTATGGGGTTCTCTGTATCTGCTGTAGTTTCTGTGGACATAAATAGGAGGCATTACTTTTGGAGCAACCAATGAATGCAAAAGAAACCAAATACATGCACGGCAAAGCACAGCGTGTTAGAGAACATTACTTATGGAAAATGGTTCCTCCAGTTAATTTGTCCACAGTGAGCCCAGGAAATAACCACATTTGAACATTATGATTTCTCATAAAAAGGGTTTTTTTCCTGTTTTCGATCCATGTTTCTTCACCCATCCGTTCACTTTCTATAGCCCCGTAGCAGCATTACTCACTCCCAGTTAAAATGACCTTTGTTTGAATTAGTTTTATCCTCAAACTTTTTAGCTCTCAGCTATCTAGGAAACAAGCTATTCAGGATCACAAATATTGCTTTTACAGCCCTCCATTCCGCTCTTCTTTTTATCAGATACAATGAGACAGGTGTCTTTTCCTTTAAATAGATATGCAAAGAGGTTTACGATGGCACAACACAGTGGTTAAATACAAACTTCATAGCATTATCATGCAGAGAAAAATGGAAACAGGAGCATAATTCAAGCAGCAGTGGTATGTCTATAATAATTTCCTGCATAAATTTGCGGCAAAGGAGGGAGCAGAACCAAAGACATTGCACACCTGCAGGAATAACTGTCGGAAACTCCACTTCTGCCTGAGTCTGCATAAATGTACAGTATGGGCATATACATTTGTGGGTGGAGAAAGAAAGAGTCAGAAAATACCAAGTGAAAGCAAGGGTCACTTGTAAGCATGTCACTGTCATAGGAAGTATCACAACAGAGTACAAACTCAGAGCTCACTGTGATCAAGCATAAATCTCACGTGCTTTATGCTTCTTCAGTCTTCTGGAGTTATCAGGATTTACCTGCTTATGGAAAGTGGAATGCAAGATTCCCTGCTGCAAGTGCCCTGATTTACCAAGAGCTTGGGTAAACCTGTTCTAAAATTATTTTGAACACATTGAGAGTTCACCAAGGCTATCGCTATTAATCAATGCAGTGCACGAAAGCAATCATGTTACACTCATGCCTCAAAGTCAAGGCTTCCTTATTTGAAGCATGTTATTCCAGCAGTCACAAAATCAAGTTACAATTGTATCAGCAATAGTTTTTTTGTTTGTTTCTTTTGTAGCTGTCTGGTGGCAGAAGTCATTCTAAATATCTAGAAAACTAAATGAGTCTGCCTTTGGTGCTGTGTAGTTAGAAGAAATTTTTACAGATACAGAAGAATTTCACTTAATAACTGACCACATGAAGGCAAAAAGCAATGTTAAAGAGTATCTTTCTGTCAAATCGCACAGATATTTACAAATCAAACTAATAAATTCATACTGCTCCTACCTTTCTAAGGAAATGACTCTGATATTTCCAAGCAATTGTACTGAATACATTTCCATATTTCTAGAATAACAACATCTCTTTGAAGATACCCAATATTTCTCTGTCTTACCAGCACGATGGTGATGTTGTTCTTCTAGGAACTCCAAATCAAGCATCAGATCATCTTCATCTAACTCACAGGAACCCAAGTTATTCAAAACATCCTAATAAAAAGAAAACAAATAAGCAAAAGCATTTAAACAGATGAATCTAAATCTCTTCCTCACAATCAGAACTGGAAAATAAGTTAAAAAACTTGCTACAGAAAATTTTTCTATTTACATATGACTAGAGAGAAAACAGTATGAAACACCAGGCCAAATAGAAATGTATTTGTCACTATTTTCTGTTTTCCAGGATCTTGAATATTTAAAGAGGAAAAAACAAACAAAACAAGACAGAAGCAAGCAGAACACAAAATTATCAGTACCTGTTTCTCATTAAATTTTGGAATTCTAATCAGTATCTGCTCTCACCAATATTATCTGAACAGAGATTTACAGTTCTGTTTATCGAAGGCATAAAGAGACACAAGCATAGGATTACCAGAAAATCCAGGTATGATCAATCAATTCAGGCATTTTGAAGTATCCGTGTGAGCAATAAAGGCTTACAGTGACAGAGAAGAAAGCCTGACTACATTGTATGCCTCCTTGGGTCCCCAGACTCTTTTTGTGATTTAGTTTGCAGTCACCTGAGGCAATCATTTTCTCTAGTCCCTATACTGACTGTAGAAAGCAAGGAGAAGAGGCTATCATTTTCACCAGTCTCTTTCAATCTGAAGTTGTTATACTCAAGGAAGGAAAACAGGTTATCATCTTACGTTTTCTTCCCATTAATATTTTTATTCTATGGTCAAGAATCTATAATTAGTACGATATGATTTACAGGGACAATGTTTTGAAGTAAGGGAAATAAGTACTATCACATAATGTCAGGTACATCTACTTTATTTCTTCTGACATGATAATATCATGACATTCATAACTTTCTCCAGACACATATGTCTAAACCAAAATAAGACCTGCATTCTGCAGCTAGCACTTTGTTTGAAAATCCACAAGTGGTGCTGCAAGCAGCATGATTCTTCATTCACAGAGGAAAATAAACATTGGACTTGCCCATAATACACTGGCACCGCACACATCGCTTATGTTCCCTATTCATATCTACACCAAGCACTGGTTTCCAGCATGTAAGAGACCAGGTGATTTTTTCAATGCATCAAGCTGCTCTGGGGGGCTAGAGACCTCTACAGAAATCTGCTGTAGAGAAAGCAAAGAAATGTAACATTATACCACAAACCAGTAAAAGCCCTTTCTGACTTCAGTTCCAACCATACTTTTTCATGTTCCTTTTAATTCTTTCAAGTATTTCTCCCCCATAATAGATGTCAGTTCCTCTTCACACTCAAAGCTTACACTTATTCAACTCTTTTGAGTAATTATTTCTTAGAATTCTATTTTCTGTTCTTTCAGAAACAATGTATGCGCAACACAGGGACTTCTTGCATTATTTCCCCAGCTTCCCACTAGCATGGGAATACCTCTTCCAAAATGCAGAGCCCATTGTTAATGCTCTTCTTATATTTAGAGATGCCAAGCACAAAAATTAACAATTGTCAAGTGTAGAAACCTCCCGCAGTGAACAAGCAGTGCTGTATGCATCACCTGACCATTACAGTCACATCAAACAGAGAACATCTTATTCCCTTTATCTTAACATTCAACACAACTCAGAGAGCTGCTGGGAAGCCTTCTTCATAGTGACTATTTTCTTCAAGCCAACAAAATGCAGACTTTCAATAACCAAATTATTTATTACCACCCAGTACGTAAGCATAGTAGTTACACAGAACACAGGACGTAGATGCAACATATATCATAGTACCTGATACCTAAATTGACACACGCTTTTCTAGTCTGGATTTATGTTAACATATAACAAAGCCTAAGTAAAACTAGCTTAATTAAAAAAAAAAAATAGTTTCTCTGTATTAAACAAAGGAAGAGAACATGCACCGCTCAGTGTTATAGATACCCTAAAACTTAAGTATCTTCTGAATCACTGTTGGGGCTAGTAGAATACTGAAGACTGAAAATTTAGGGCTTATGGCCTAATAGGTAGCCAAATACCTTACAAAATAGAAGCTTTAAGGCACTACTAGAATTTGTTTTTGGTTCTAAGAGACACGACAAAAGTACCTCTAGTCCAACTGTTTTTCCAGAAGGAGAATCAATGATAATCCACACAAACATGCAGAACAACTTATTTACAGTAAAGGTGATGGACCACTGCAACAGTTTTCCCAGAGAGGTTATGGAGTCTCTTTGTGGAGATAGTCAAGAGCCGTCTAGACATCTATCTGTGTGACCTAGTATAAAAAATCTGCTTAAGAAGGGGGCTTGGACTCGGACTCTGAAGTCTTGTAAAGAGTTGCTCCACAGATACAAACTCAGGAATGCATAAAAGCACCTCCAAACAGAGGAGCAGTAGTTTGCTTCCCAAGTCAAGACCTCAAGACTGGCCTGCCCAATGCCACAGAACAGTTCAGACATGTCTTCTACTCCTTTGTCTCCTTGCTAGATACCGTTATTCCCTGCATCTCCTTTGTTGCTATGACAATTAGTAACAACTATAATTTCTTTTAAAACTTAATACCTCTTGACCCTCTCCTCATTCTCCCACTACTGCTACTACAGTCTTTGAAGATTAACATAATTAAATTAAAAAAGAAAAAAAAAAAGAGGGAAAGAAAAAAAAAGAGATTAAGTCTAAAATAACATTCACAGTGAATAGCTTAAAGGCATTGTCACAAAGAAAAAGAAACGAACACTTCCACCAGGGTTCCAAGAAAGTGTCTGTTGGTGATATATGGTTTATGGTGATATATCATTTATTTATTCCCGGAAGTAAATTGTTTATTGAGAGCAGAAGCTCTGTAGCAAAAATCTCTTTCTTGACTTTCTAATAGCCCCTTTATAAGCTTTGAAACTCATTTCCTACTTTTGTGCCTCTTTCCCATTTGACTTCCAGCACTGTTTTGCCTTTAAAGTGCATCAGAAATTTACATTATGGTGTTTTTTCCTTCCAATTTACCAAACTATTCCTCATACTGCAACACCTATTCCTCTGCAGCATCATCAGTAACTACAACTGAAGAGAATATTCAGTAGAATATTTCAGTAATATTTTTTACTAACAATTTTTCTATTAAAGATTCTTTTAGCAACCACAAAAGCTATAAACTATGTTTTTTCATCCAACTGCTAAGTATCTAATTCAAAGCTCACTGGCATTGGTGGTATTCAGTTTAGAAATATAACCTCAGATACGCTTTTATTGTAGAAAGAGATGCAGTGACTCAGATCAATATATCACAGAAAAAGCTGAAACAGAACAGGGATAGAAACACAGGCCCTCCTAGAATTGTATGCTTACTCAGCACTGCTGAAAGGGACCTTCCTTCCAACCTTGAGTTCCCTCCCTACCTCTGTCTTTCTCTTCCTAGCTTCCTTTCTTGTAATCACTACAAGGAAATCTGATGTGTAGTATATGAATTCTCTGTCCTTTTTCAGAATAGTCAAGTATTACAATTGTTTTTTTTTTTGCCCTATTGCAGCTCTGAGTCTACTACTTCTGGAAAGTTTGAAAGCTGCAATAACTCTAAGAACAGCTATGGTAATAAGTACACATGAAGTGCCCAAGGTAACAAAACTCACGTCTACTGTTAGCTTAGTAAAACAACAAAAAAACAAATATTTTCTTTATGAAGCCCCTTTTACTATGGTCTAATATTATTATTCCAATTAACCAATTCAAACACCTAGTAAAATTACTGCTTATGGAATTATACTGCACTTATTTGAAAAGTTACTAGCCCCGGATTCAAAAATGACAACATACATATGAATATAAAAATACACAAAAGTATATTATTTTATCAAGCAATAATATTCAGTCCTAAAATGGACCTATCAAAATCAAACTATAGAACATGTATAAACAAGACAGAAAATCCATGTAAAACTGAATATTAACAACTAATATTGGAAACTAAGATGAACAATTGGTTTTAGGTGACAAATTGGCCCATTTTAAACATCCAGAAACCAATGGAGCCAAATAAGATTAATTTATGTTCGCACACATTTTTGTTCTTGTCTTCTCTGCTTCTAAACACAGTAGACAAAGGTTCTCTGTCATTAGCAGCATCTTTGGAGAGTTGTAAGCATTATTCTGCAATTTTATTGTAATTAGCATGCAATCCCTATTCAATATCATGTTCAATGGTTTGTGTTCCCTTTCATTTTTTATGCTGGCATCTTGAGGGAGGCTCAAGCACTGACAAATTTTTGTGTTTGAGCAAAGGGATGCAGGCTGTTTCCTGACCAGCGCTTTCATATCTCCACACAGAGATTGCTACTGGGATCTGGCATTTTCCTGCGTTTTCAAGCTTCTGTTACACAGGTGAGAGATTTCCACTCTATTACAGTATAATGACATTGCAACAAAATCTTGACTACTGATTAGAAATTGTTCAAGATCTTTGAGATCGAGGCCCAGTAAGCAATTTAATGAAGCAATAGGACTGATTCATCTACACTTTTACAATTACACTGTTCATTGATATTTGTCAGACATAATGACTGAAGATGGCATTCAAAGAAGTCAATGAAAGCTAATTGGGGTTATACATACATTGATGCAATCTTACTGTCATGAGCTTGAACACACAGAGTACATTTTAATCATTAATGTTGCTTTTGCACCTGTAATCCTGAAGAAAAACTGTCAAAACTAAGACCTGTGCTCATCAAACACACTAGAGAACTGGTATTTTTCCCAGAGCACATTCTGCCACAGCCCTTCCTCAAGTATGTGAATGCACAAAATCCTCACTGCTGCCAGAATTCCAACCAAGTGCATGAGCTTTGGTCACGGGAGTCCCATTCTGAAACACATATCAACAGTGGCTTCATTTTATACAGATGCATTTTCTCCTCAAGAATCTCTAAACGCGTCTTGCTGCCACTTTAGACCATCAGGAAAGCCCTAAAATCCAGAGGAATAATTTTTTAAAGGCTTTTTTTTTTTTTCCCTGATATAATAGCCTGTGACTCATTTGCATAAGTGATTATGTAGGGAATCACTGACATTTCAAAGATAGTTTATAACTACAAGAATTTAAACACAATAAAAAATCATTTTTCCGAATCATCTTCCTCTATGCTGTTACTCTTAACTGTATTCTGAACAAAGATTTTCACATCTTATTCTGATTTGTTTTGTTTCAAAAGATAAGGGCTTAATACTCAAATCTCCCAATTGAAATGAGGCACTGCAAAAGAGTTAATCAAATTCCTCTTTGAAAGAAAAATAGCCTGGTATTATATGCATAGTAGCATTTCAGTATTTAACATTATAGAGTCCTTTTCTTCCCTCTGTAGAAATATATGTGGAGGGCTATTTGAGATCAATGCATTTGAAAAAACAGAAAGAAAACACACTCCAGGGAGAATAATTTGATTCTGCTCTAGGAACATATGTATGACAATTCACCTGTATCTACTCAGGGTCACTGCATATCTGATGCTGGAAGAGATCAGAATTAAATACTTAATTCAAGTCTCAAATGATTTCTAGAGACTGCCAAAAGATAGTACTTCATCAAAATTGTACTCTGCAAAGAAACCTGGCATACAATCAGCATAAGAATGAAAACTCTGAGATATACTCAAGGAAAAAGAAAGACCTTGAGCTATTTAAAGTAATGTTAACTCCTAGAACTGTACCTGAATAATTCATGGACATAATGAAGTATTTCCCCTTCTGCACTCTCCCACATACTTCAAAGAGAAAATGAAAGTACATGAAATCCAGCAAACAGAATCTTTGCCAACAGTATAAAAATCTCTGTATCAAGTATAACGCTCCTGCATGCCTTTCATATACCAAGAGCAGCTTAAAAGTGCTCTATTTGTCTGAATAGCACCAACCAAAAAGCATGTTATTCTCTAGTCACATATACAGGAAACATCAGAAAGGTAAAAAAATACATCTCGTACCATTTGCTAAGAACATTTTCTGCAGCTAACGTGGAAATTCATTTATATTACAAATTAACGTGCCCCTAAGACCTGAAGACAGAAGATTATCGGTGGAGGCAACCGTTCAACTACAGAGCTCAGATCCATCATACTACTCATCAAAATATTTTTGCATGTGTTTTTGGCTACACAAGGAAAGCACACTATTTTCCATCCTATTCTTGTTTCTGTCCTTTTGATTCTCTCTGTGCACTAAATCGATGTCTGCAATGATGCTCCTTTTGCCTGAACAATTATAAATAATGGACTCTCTTAATGTCTCAGTTTACACTCACCCACACAGGGTTCATTCTGCTGCAATACGATCTGCCTGCTGAAACCACGGAGGCATAACACAACACAGAGCCATGGCTGGCGGCAGGAGTTGACAGTGCTGCTGTCATGCCATACAATGTGGTGTCAATCAAGATCAGACCACAGAGGGAAGTGGCACTTACCTTCCAAAGTCCATGGGAAAAAGCATTAGAGCAAGAAATGTGTTTATATACAGCATCAACATTCCCTCTCCTGTGTTAATCAATTTTCCTGTCACTAGAACAGCACATATGGGGCTGACACTTTATAGGATACTGCAAGACCCAGAGGTGACCAGCACCTTCCTCACCCTCCTACCACAGACCGCCAGCTCCTCTCCTGCATAACACTTGGAGGGGCTACCAGCCCATGAAAATACATTTTCTGCTCTTTGGTCATCCACATGCTACAGCTCTGCAAAGAATAATATATGTAGACAAAAGCCAAAGGTAGGAGATGAAACCAGTGCAAGCCCTGGCTCCAAAATTAAGATCACCTACGGGAAAAGCATACAAGATCCCCTCCCCTTAATCTTGGGGAGGAGGTTGAGAGGCACAAAACCACCACAGATGGGAAAGGAAGGAGGTGGAAGAAGAGGCTACACACATTGTTTCCAGCTTCCAACACGGGAGAGAGCAAGAGCTTGCTGCCACAGCCTCAGTGAGGGAGATGCCAAAGACCATAGCCATCCCCAGCACTTGACCCTGGATAAAGCGCCTCATTTGCCAGTCTCTAAACAGATCACTGCCATCTCTAATTACCAAACCCTTAGGCATATATGCACAGGCTTGTACACCCATTTGCAACACACGGGCTAGCGGCACAGCCAGATAGCTCTTACAGAACTGGGATGCAACAGATGCCCTCAGCATTTAAAATTTGCCGTCCTTTCCGCTTCCATTAAAGCATTTAAATGAATCCAGGTTCAAGTTAACTCCTAGATTAGAAGCAGTTCCTGACAAAACAGCACTCAGTTAACATTGAATTAGCTATCAAGCAATAGCATATCAAAGTAAAAGCCACATATAAAATGTGTACATGCTTCTCTGCGCCAGAAAGCTTGAGATCTGAGTGTATGAATAAAAGGAAAAAGAAAACATTGCAGTCTAAGGCATTTCACTGCTTGTTTGCCATTTTTTCAAATAATTCTAGAGTGCTCAGATTCACTTACACTGTAATAGAATCACGACAATTGGATCTTCTGCATTCAAAAGGAAAAAGGATACATACATTTTTCATGCATCAAGCTATAATTTTCACAGTTCTGGGGGAAAAAAAAAATCTTCTGTTGAGAAAGTATGAAAATGTATTCAAATAAATGAAATAAAACTTCAAATGAGCAAATAAAGCCGCCTTGAATCGATTTTTTTTTTTTTCCCCTCAGACACACACACATATGCTTTCCTCCCAGCTGAGGGATACATCTGCACAACATAATTTGCTTTGTGGATTAGTTACTGCTTTTACAGCTTTTGTAATAGGCAAAGCGCTACGCAAGTGTTCAAGTACAGCCATTAGGATCACATAGCTTTGGGAAAGTTTTCTGCAACTCCTGTGCCAGATTTTTTTTGCCAGACACAAAAAGCTCCTTTGGTATTTGTAGCCTGCATTCATATTGAATACAGTTCAGACTTTTCTGAGTTTGTATGTACTTTAGGGATGTGTATATGACAGGTCATTCAACACAAGGATTAGTCAAATAAAGTTTTCCAAAACCACTGAAATTAAACACAGGACTTAGTTTAAAGCCTTTGGGCAATTGATATTGGTCACTAGAAAATTCTGGCTCTATCCTGGTAGCACCCAAGTCAATGCCTCAACCAATATTTTAGGAGTCAAAGAACAAACATCTAATCAGTCTTGGATTATATTTTTCCCTTTTCTTGGCCAGGAGAACACAGAGAGGAAAGAGAGATTTAAGTAGTTAGGAGCCATCCTTACTAAAAAAAGAAACGTTTAAATTTAGAGGATACAAGAGGCAGAACCTTAGAATTTACAATCTTGATAATCCACCACTGCTGCAAGAGGTAAATCTTAGCAATCTCTTTAAAGAAAGTTATTTTTTTTTTTTTTTTTTGACAAACCACCACAGAATAATTCACCTTTAGCATGCCATCCTTGCTTGTCTGGCAGAGACAGCATACTGACACAGTGTACTTTAGGCCTTATTTCTCCAAACAAAACCAACACTACGTACAACAAGTTTTTAGCATTTCCAAAAAAACAACATAGGAAAAGGTATGCATGTGGTATCAAGCTAAAGAGTTTATCTATTACTCTTACAAGTAATCTTTCTTCCCAGATGTCACCATCCTAGTGGAGTCAGAACTTTCAGATGCTAAATGAAAATAACTTATTTTATGGCTTTGGCATAGCTTTATTTCTAAAAGGCTATGAACTCACTACATTAAAAAAATTCAAAAATCTTATGAACATGTTTAAATAAATAAAATATTTTTATAAAGTAACGGGAAAATGTAATACTACTTTCCTCTCAACATTACCATAAGACAATTCAAGGCTGAACCGTCTGTTTCTAATTCTCATTTGCAGCCTGTAATATTGGTGATAAATCACCAAAAATTGAGCCCTGTAAATGAAACCACAAGTGACCCTTTACTATGGCTTTGTTAATGCAATATCATAATAGATATGCTATTGCTAATATTGTTTGAATTCTTTCTGTTTCCATGGTAACTTTGACCTACGGCTGCTCTGGTAAACAGGGTTTTAAATCATTCTTTGAGAAAGGCTTCTGCTGAAATGTCATTTTTCCACTACTGAATATTTTTCCCAGTTTCTTTGTTCTGTTCTTTTTCATAAAGAAAAGCTGTAATGGCAATTACTGATTAGTTTAGTTATTGCAGCTGAATGAGCTGTGAAGTGGGAACTTGAAGAGGCAAGACATCTTGTAACAGATTTCACTTAACATCAGCAGTATGATATTCCATCTCGAAGGGGTATCTAAATCTCACAGAAACTAGGAAAAACAGTCCTTTGTTGGACATTTTGCAACGCATATATTTCATGGGCTACCCGTCTATACGTTTAAAGCCTTGATGCTTAAAATTATCATCTTACAGTATCTATATATGCATTTTCTTCTAACAAATATTTAGCCCTCTATACATCATAATTTTCTTCCATTCTGAGATGAGTAACACTGGTATCAGCCACCTGCCTTGTACGTCTCAACTCTGAAACAGCCAAATCTGTGGATTCAGCTGCCAGTCATCTTGCCATCTAAAACTACTAACAACTAACAGAATCTGGTTATGTCAAAGTATTTGCCCCCAAAAACCTGTTGATCAAGTCAGCATACAGACAGCTTTCTAAAAACGTACATACTGTGTTGCCACAAAACAAAATACAAAGCCTGTTCTTGGCTCTGATTATAGATCTTTTACATGCAATTCTATTTCCACATATTTTTGTTCATTATGGAACTTTGCTGTTTAAATGACATCTCCAAGATTTCTTTGACTGTTCCCCCATTCATCCCATAAATGTAACAGAAATACTGTTCTTATAAAGAACGGCAAAGAAATAGTGTATTTTTGGTTTAAAAGGACAATGAATGAGAATATGAATTCAATAAACAAATTACTTATGTGTTGAAGGCTCTCTGGATTGGCATTAAATACCATAAATCAAGTCACGGAATTCTTCTTCCTGAGCACACAAGCGTGTTATTTAAGCAAATGGAGATGGACAGCTTATTACACTAACTGACAAGTTAACTGTCAGACCTTAGATATTTACAAAAGACTTAGCTTTACTATAAAGGACTCCAAAGCCCTTTGTCACTAATCAGCATTTATGCATCTTCAGTACAGAGAGAAATTGAAACTCTCTGAGGTCATGGTGACACTGTTAGAAACTTTCTCAAATCATTATGAAAAAGGACTGTCATTATAATGATTTTCACTTGCCATTAATTCCCAGTTGCCTAATTTAGTAGGGTAGGAAGCAGTCCCCCCAGTACTAATTGCAATAAATTTTTAATTTAATACTCTAATGTGCTCCAGTTTTTTTTTTCTCCTTTCAGTGAATCAATGCTCTCATTATTTGTTAACAGCTAGGTGCTCAGGGCATATGGCTGAGAGGCCTAAAATAAGATAGTTTCTTGGTCAAAAGTTTAAAAAGAATCAGCACTGCATCCATCATAGGGTATGTTTCTTTAGAACAGCTCTTATTTTCTTCCAGGAAGAAATAAAAACCAGTATTCTGTTTTGAACAGAACAGCAGTATATATAAGTTCAGTTTAACTAAAACTGCTGCTTCGTTCCCATTCTAAGAAGCTAATTACATAAAATTTCCAGACTTGTTCAGCATTACGAACAGAAGAAATGGGATCCTCTTGGACTGAGTTTCAGCAGCACACACAAACTCATCTGGATGTAGAATTTACCAAGAAAAGATATTCAGCATGTATAAACACAAAATTAATCCTCAAATTTCTGGTAGAAAAACATGGGGCTCTTAAATGTGACATATTCTCAATGCCTCGGTAGTCAAAACATTATAGAAGAAATTGAATTATTACACAGAAAATATATGTACTGTCTTAATAAGGCAGTCTGCCTTTATTTTCAAATATTTGCAAGAATGGGGAAATGCAGGAAGTCCCAGGCTTGCTGTCTTGAATTATAGAATGACTGTAAATCAACAGCTTACATGAGAATGCGATTTAATTAACGTACCTATCTTGCACTGGTCTTGAAGAAAGGTAGGAATTGAGCAATTTATCTGGCCAAAACATGTCTGTATAGATGTATAGATGCGTGGTTTAACACCTCACCTAAGGTCTGACAACTGTGACTGTAGTGACTAAGTGAGGACTGGGGTGGGACGGAGGCCTCACAGCCCAATGTTGTTTTGGTGAATAAGTCATTTCATCTAAGCCTAAAGAGCAATTGTGTCTCTGTATCAAACACTGACAGCGGTATTGGCCTTGCCCTCTCCCTCATCTACCTTTATTAAATAACACAAGCCTTGTTAAGATGCCTATCGGCACACATCCTAATCTCTCCTCATTAAGAGTATAAAATCTGGCCCTCTGCCAACAATTTTGTGGAGAGGAGCCACTTCACTGACAAGTGGGTTGGTGGGTCAGACTCATCATCCTTTCCCCATCAGCAGGGACACCGCTTACGTTAAGGTATTGCACCTCTGTTATTATGTCAGTGATACCCAGGTACAATTGTTAAGCAATTACTAGCTAGCCTTGAGAATTAGCACTAACACAACTAGTGAATTTATCAGCAGCAATTCCAAATGTGTTATCTGTCACCTCACTAAACCATCTATTTTTAACTGAACAAACCTGTCTCAGTGAAAGTTCTGGGGACCTCAGGCAGTAAAGTATTAGTGAATCTGTTTAATTGAAAGCCCTTGAGAGGACTTGGACTGGCAAATGTTGACCCTAGTAAGTGGCTATGCACATAACTCTGTAGACATAAACAACTGATCAAATCTGGAACTGAGACTGGGCCTAGCTACATATAGACTCCTCTCTGAGAAAGGCTTCAGAAAGCAAGAGTGTATTTTCTGAGTCTCACAACTCAACAAGAGGGCTTCCCTAACTAGCCACTCATCAGACATGTATGCTTAACACAACAGAAAGTACTACTACTATCTGGAACTATGCCTTAGCACTTCTATAGCATACCTACTTTAGCAGTATCAGTACCAAAACATGATTTAATTTTCTCCTGAGCCTTCATTTTCACTCAGACTCAAATCTTTCTTCAGTCAACAGATTTTAATAAAGCTTTCATGTAAGGATTAACAGACATTTTCATATATCCAAAACAGGGTGACATGTTCTTTCTTGGTCGATATCCTTATTTTTAAGATGTTTTTCTGCATCTAAGTCTTCTGAAGCTGCTGTTGCTCTTAGCATAAAATAAGAGGAAATTATAAAGACATTTCAGGGACACACAGTAAGATCTACATAAATATTACTTACCAGTGGATGCATTGAGCAAAAGACATCTGACCAGATATCAAAGCCTATGGGCTTCCATAGCTTTAATTCTGTATAGAGATCTTGGATTATGCCAAAAAATAGATTTGGTTTTCTGTTTATTGGAGCAATAAAGCATATACGACAACTATAATGAAGCCAACATGTGTAAATGCTGTACTAGTATTCAGAACTATTCAGTATTATTCCCAGGTCTGCAATCAAAGTTTCATACTTTCATAGAAGACAATTTATTAACTTACTGTCCTTAAAAATAAGTTCATATCATCCTATTGTATAAGATCTTCTTTGATATTGTTTTATTTCCCCACTTTTCCTATGAATCTTTGAAGCTCTATGATAACATCCCAAATTGGATAGGAAGGTGACAGTCTTAAAAGCAAAATGCTGAAACTGAATGACAACTAATACTTGGATGGAAGAGTGAGATTTTCACAGTGCACCTGCTATGAGCAAAAGTGATGTACAAATTCACATCTTACAATGCTAGTTATGAAACATACTTTTTACCTTCATTACTGGAAAATTCTATACTACATGATTAAACAGTGAATATTATTGAATTACTTCCCATATACTAATTAATACAGACTTGCTGTTTTTAGGAGGTAATTCATAGAGAACTGAAATTATTTCACAGACTGAAACTACTGTGCTGCTGGGATCAGAAGGCAACCATTGGCTTCTGCTCAAGCCTCATGTAGCCACACCAGGTGATTTAATTCATCATAATATCGTTTAAGTAAACTTCCAACCTGTGCAATTGACTAAAAATAAATAGTTTAAATAAAAAATTAAAAAGATTCCTTCACGTTGCCAAAGGCTCTTAGACAGGTTTGTCTGTTGCTGTATTAGTTTTCAAGGCCCATTTCCTTTTTCAAACAACAAGCATGTACTTGCATAATCACATGTAGCCTGCTAGTAACAGAAACAATAGGTTTCTTTAATATAGCATCCCAACAGATCTTCACATGAAGTAGGTGAGAATCCAAAAGGGCAACAACCAGATCATAAAAAGACATAAGAAACAGAGAGGCCAAAAAGATGGCCTATTAGTTACAACTTAAATCACGTAAAGTAGCTGTGCCACATAGGCACAGCACCACTACTGACATAGATTCAGGGGTGCAAGAAGCAGATTTCTGAAAGTATGGGGCCAAGATACAAAGAAAAAAGCAAGAAAAACCCACCCACCACCAACTCACAAGTATGAGCATCATCAACTAATTTCTGCTTTCATCTGTTCTTGTAGGGGATAAGAAAGGAAACAAACATTAAAACTACTTCCATTCTACTGGTGGCTGTCTTGGTAAGACTTCACCACCACTATTCAGACTACTCACAGAATTACGAAACTGAAAGATGTCATCGTTTTGTTGCTCTCCTTTCCCTCAAGATACATTGGAATTTAAAAATACAGGGTACCAAGGAAAATTTGACATCCTGATGCCTTGAGAGAACCTCATTTTAATCTGTATGTATGTAAAATTTAAATGGTTTTAAAAAATCTTTGTGTACGAAAAGGCGTCATGCAGTGTTCTTCCCATACCAGTCACACAGTGAGAATTGTTCATCTATATGATCTTCCATGTGTTAGCTTAAAAAGTAAAATGTAACACTAAAGATTTTTTGCCATTTTTCAGATATCAAATATGGAAAGGCTGCCAATGACCATTTATTTGTGAAGTACAAAATAATTCTTGGAAATTAACTATTCCGACTATTCTACATGGTTGTATTAATTGACCTATGGCTCATGGGCCATAATAAATCAGGACTCAGGATTACAAAAGGCTTTGAATAATACCTCACATGCTCTACTTCCTGTATGGGTTAGAATATTTGTCCAAGGCAAAGTAGATATCATATCTTTTTGAAGAAAAAAAACACAACTACCAATAATCTTTTATACACCGTGACACACTGCTTTAAAAAAGGTCTGAAGCAGCTTGGAAGGGCATTTGCAGGGAAGCTGTAGTTGCTGTACTATTTGCTTTAGTACATATCTTGCAAAATCTTCTGAATTAATACAGTTAATATTAACCTTGTATTTTTATCTAGGTTGGATATGAAACAATAGAAAAAATCACAACTGAATATATTTTCCTTTTTTTTTTTTTTTATTTCAATAAGGCTATAAGCTAGGATTCAAATATTAAACCCAAGATGCAGCATAATCTAAAGGAACATCAGTCAACTAAGAAATTGTTAGTTTTGATACACTTTATGCACTTTCTGCCTCATTACATCAAGTAATCCCTTCAACATGAAAGTGAAGTTTCCTATTCTTTGTCTAGCTTATTCAAATAGAAACTCTCAGAACAAATGACTCTGCAAGTGACTTTTTCTGTTCATATTCAGCAGGAGATTTAAACAGGGACAATTTGCAGAGATCAGAAACCCCATCTCTCTGCTCCATCCATCCACTAGTTTATTATGGTCTTTTGATTATGTGTGGGGCTAATACTCAGTTTTGAACTTCCCCAAGGTACCAGCAGGAATGTCAACATACAGTGTTCATATGCTGAAATAACACAAACGAGGACAAATTAGTCTAATACAAAATGAAGAAAATTCACAAGGTATCAGAATTTTCTTTTTTGCAAGGTTTCATACCACATGAAATTTAGATTGAATACTCTGAAAATAATGCCTCCTATTTATTTCCATGAAAGCTACAACCAACGCAAAGAGCACAATAACAATAATAGATCAAACTCTCAGCTACAAAACATCACTTCTCAACATAGCCACTGCCCTTAGCTATGCATTTTTGTCTGCAATTAAAAAAAGCCTGCATGCTACATGCAAAAATCTGCAGCAGTAGAGGTGATGCACTGCTTCACAGCTGCTCGGAATATTTTGCTTTCACTGTGCTAATATCCACAGTTCAGTCTCTGTACACGTTCAGCAAGCATCAGTGAATGTCAATGGATGCCAATTTTTCTACATGGAGTAATGTGTTGACATGTTTGCTTCATATGCACTTCCATGTCAGAAACCATTTTGTCAGATTGCCCCTCTGCTGCCATCTGTCATACAGCAACAAATTGTAATGAAGTATTGGCAGGAAGGATCAACCTCTGCTGCCGTACCACAATTTGTGCCTCTGACATCATGGACCAACATACTAAAACAGGAAGGAATACTTTCAGAACAGCCCTTGCAGCTCTTTCATTTCCATGTGTCTGTGTGCTATTCTATCATTTTTTCCTGAAATGTCTTAAGACAACGTATAAGGGGGGAAAAAAAACCAAGCCTCTTCTCTGTTATGCAGCAATACACTAGGATTTTATTTCCCCTTTAAGGTGCTACTTTGCATTGCTACTGAGCAACAACTTCTAAAGCATGACAAATCCTGTTACATGTATGATCAACCTTGCACTGATGAAGGACTTTGATACCATATTTTAATGCTATGTTATGGGATAACATGCTTTAAAATAGATCAGGACAAATATCTCTGTTGTAAAAATAAATTGACTGTGGTTTGTCTCATATTCAGCAGGAGAACTACTCGGGCTCTGTGCCCCTTGGTCCCTCCAAGTCTGTGCCAGACATCACTGCTACAAGGTTCCAGCTTGACACAATTATACAGGGCTGTAACATAAGGCAGGATTCTGATTGCCACAGTCACTCACCTGTCAGGCTTGCTTACTTCCAATCCCAAGGACAACATGCAACAAATTTCATAACATGACAGGTTTACCGCTTCCTGGCTCTGACAATAATATCATCAGTAATAAAAGCCAAAGGAGCCTTCCCTGTCTTGGGCCTCGACTGCTGAGAAACCATGGTATTTTGTTTGCTTTCTCCCCGTGCCATAATACATTTTCCTACACCGCAGCGTGGTATGCATATACTAAATGCTTCTAAAGCATTATTGCGCATAAATTATGTTTTCTTTGTTTTGTTCAAGTAACTGTTTAAATAGAAACACTTATCTTCCATACTACAGAAGAAATCAGGCAGCCTTCAAGTCTGAGAGGCCGAGAATCACCTTATCGCTGCGTTTACTGTTACAAAGAAGCCTACTGCCACCAAGCGACTAAGAGACGACACTGATTTCAATGTCCGCATGAAATGCGCAGGTTCTACAGAAAGTTTGGGGACTTTAACTTTGATGCATCTCCCAAAAGAATGGATCTTGAATTGCTGTTGATCATCTGTTTGCATTAAGAATATATGGTAATCAAAATTAATTTATAAGCAAAACAACCAACAGATACTCCTCCTGGATCTCTGAAACACACAAATGGTGTACTGATACCTCAATACATAACTGCCTTCAATTTAGGTCTCAGGGTTCAGCATCATAACTCTAAGCTATAATGGAGAAGCATACAAATTTAAGTATTACTGCCACCCACAATTTAAGAATGAGATCATTACTGCTGTTATCAGTGGTAGACCTGACACCACTCACATACTTTCACATTGAATCAATACAGGACTCCCAAATGCATTCTCCATTGTACTTCGATTTCAACAAAACATATGCCTTTTCTTTAAACTAAAAAATGCATAATTATATGGTACTGCCTTTCAACATTTTTATTTCAAACTTTAATCAAAAAAGCTTTATAGAAGTGATTTAGAAAGAATTACATTGTTTGGGTTGTTTGTTTTTTTTTTTTTTTAACATCCTCAGAACGAAGTCTCACTAATTTCTTACATGGGAGTTCTTACATCTTGTTGTGAGGAAGACACTCTACAAGCTCACCTTTTCTCTCAAACTTCCTCAACTTCATAAAAAAAGGATGACAATAATCAAACTTCTGCACTATCTGCATTATATCACATCACTGTTCTAAAGCTCTGTACAGTTATCAACAAAAATAGTTGCTCAGGATGGTGAACACCTATTTCACATTTTTCATATTTCTAGACAGTTTCTAACATCAGTTGATGGTTTCAACTGAAGCGCAAAGCAAAGGAAAAATAATTGCTTCAGCCTCATTTTTACATACTCAAACTCTTCCCACTCAGCTCCGAAGAAAAATAACAGCCTATCATATAAGCAGTCTTACTGTACTCTGACAATGGGCAAAAAGACATTAAATATAGCTTTTGTTTTTTTAATACTAGACAGTAGTTACATTTTCTGTCAAGTTAACTCTATTCATACATTGTCTCTACACTCAGAAAAAAAGCTCCTAATTTAATCTATGTAGGCTAATTAAACAATCTTTGCTGCTTGTAGCTGATAATACAGTCCCTTAACACAATGTGATAGAAATGGAAGTAGAAGGAAGAGGCTCTGAGAGGAGCCTTCCAGGAGTGTCAAGGAGGTCAGTGAGGGGAAACTTGCCAATAAGTTTTCTAAAGACATGAAACCTCCCCCCATATTTGATGTTTTAAATGAGCTAGTAAAAGCAAGTAAAGAAGAACACAAAAACATAAGCTGCACAAAACATTACAAGCAACAGACGATCCAGTATTCCCTAAAACAGTGTTTTTTCCAAAATAAGCACGACTGAAAGAAACTGAAAATAACATAATACCATCTCTTTAGCATGTGCTTTTCTTCTTCTATTGATATGGTAGTAAAAATAGAGATAATCTCACAGAAAATTCAATTCCTGAATTCACATTCATGCAGACATTCCCATTTGTAGAAGCCCAAGGACTTTGCTAGAACTTATCTGTAGCATTTAGTTAAGTCAGATGAGATTTCTTACCAAAGATTATCCTCTCAACAATCTCTAAGGAATAATTTGTAATCTCATGGATATTAAATATTCATCTCATTATTTCACTTAATAACACCTAGACTCTATATGTTGTTTTTTTTATTATTATTTTAATCAATTACATTCTGTGTTTAGAATTAAGATAATTCCTTCTTCATCTACTTGTGTATAAGGCTGGTAAAAGCTTGACTTCTAGCCAACGAGCTGTTCAACCTTCTTAGTTCCCAGCTTACAGCTAAGGGTTAACACAAAGTAATTATAAACACAAATGAAAAACAATTACTTGATGACGCCACACAAAAGGAGAAGTTATTTCACACAACTTTTAAACAATGAAAGTGTCTTCTGTTTTGTGCTCATTTCGGTGCGCAAGTTGTTCCGGGATTGTGAAAAGCAGTCTTACTTCTATAATCACACTTCCAAATTTATGAGTTATGAAATGACTGTGACACTGCACTTTCTCATTATACAATTATTCCTGAAAAAAGAATTCAAACCCATTTGTATCTGTTGACACAAAATCACAGAACTAAGTTAATGAAGTTACTACTGCTGATAACTTGTAAGAATGGAAGCTAGCAAAGAAATAAAGAAGCTAAGTTTCAAAATCGTTTTGAAATCCTCAAATAGTAAATACAAATCAATTGTAGAACTCTCTACATGAAGTCCAAGTGACTAGCACTACATCCACAGGTATACTGGGAGCTGACATTACAGCAGGTCTACAATGTACTATGTACTCTGCAAATATCCAAAGACAACACAGAGGCACTAGGTGACTTGCCCATTGTTAAAAAAAACCCACACAACTCACTGTGGCTGTTGTTTGGCAAACAGCACAAAATGATCATGAGTTCAAACACAGGATCCCTCAGATTATCTTGCCATCCCACAGACTTGCTAATTAAACACTGTCTGAATAATACAATTTTCAGCAATTCTTTAATCCACAGAGATAAGCAAATTCCATTAAACAAAATTCAGCTTTCAGACCACAGGTATTTACCTCTAAATGCATCTTAAAATACCAAGTGAATCAAACTTCATGAAGAGCTTTTGCACTGGAACTGTGTGTTAACTAACATGAGACATAAACAATATCAGAAAACAGAGCTTTTGAATGTATTCACTTACTAGTTAGAACACTAAACCAACAGTCCAATCTCAGAAGAAAATAACTTTTACCATTAAGGAGTAGGTGTAAGTGAGCAGTAGAAGTGTGCAACTGTCAGTGCAGCACAAGCGTGATATTTCCAAGTGCTTATTCTGAAACATGTCTGTAATTGATCATCTCAACATCATTGCTCTTCCTCTTAGTTGTTTTAAGGCCATTTACTTTCTCTTTTAGTGAATTCTCTAGAATTGAAAGCAAAGTATAGCAAAAGGGATTTTTTTTGAGAGAGAGAACACAACAATTTTCTGAACATTTTCTTTAAATGAACATTTTCAATAACATTTTCTTTAAAATCCCAAAAGCTGAAAAATATCAAAAATTCAGTGAAATATACTTTCTTTCAAAACCAACAAAATGCAGTCTTCCTAATTCTGTTTCACTTCAGCTGGAGATTCAGTCCTTGTTTCCCCAAATTCTTGTCAGTCGAACGCAGCCACAAATATATATTTTCCTTCTTATCCCTGCTGTGTATTTTTTTCCCCATTATAAATAGTAGCACATACATAAGTTAGTGACTTGCACAAGTGCTGTCAGAGACATACTAGGCAAATCCAACATGAACACAAACAACTCCATATCACCAGCACATCATTTTTTTTTTTTAAGTGTCCAAGGTCTTAAAAAAAAATAAATAACATGAATGCTTACAAATTCCACACCAAACACAATTTTATCATATGGAATCATCTGAAAAGGTTCCTGTTTTGACTCAAACTTGATTACCATCCAGTGCAAGTCCACTAGAAACACTCACAGCAAACGTACAGCTTTACAAAAAATGTTTTGCTCTTCTTTAATTTTTCATCTCAGATCCAACTCAGGATTTCTACTATGATACAAAGCAGGCAAAAATACTGTTCATCTCAGACTTCTATGAGTTGTTTTTTTTTTTTTTTTTTTTTTACCAACACAGTACAGTAAAAAGCAAATCTAAGTTCTCCATTTCTATGGTACAGTATGTGGATCAGACTGTTTCCCCCGAACTCAGTTCTGTCAAAATGAGCTGCAAGCATTGTATTACTTTGTTATGTTTTAGACCAAGATATGCTCTCCAGTGAAAAACATAACCTAAGTATAAAAAGCTACACTTCCATCATCAGCGGTCATCACAGGTATGTATTAAATGAAAAGACAAAGACTATCTCTTTGCCTAGTGAATGTTTTGAGACTGGGGGAACTAGTGACCCACATACAGTACTACATCAGTTCATCATTAAGGTGAAGTTCTGATCTGAAATTAATCTCATTCTCATAAGGTGGCACATGGACTAATAAAAAGTATTTGCTGGAGGCAGCAATTTTTTCCTATTAGTAATGCTTCTGCTCATCCCAATTATTCTCGGGAGCACCAGAACACAGTATTTAATCAAGGGTAGAAAGATAAAGGGAATAGAAAATGAAGTGGTACATGGCAGGGGGAAACACTCATACCAAAGCAATCTCCCATCTTAAAATACTGGATATTATCCTTCAAACTTGCAGATAATGTGTTCGGTGAATACCAATGCATTTTTTTTCCAGCTATCTGAATTGAAAGCTGTTTGATAGATATATTGCTGCAGGACTTTCAGGCATAAAAAAAAATTAAGAGAGTAACCTTACATGGTAGTAGGAGGTAGGGGAGTGTTAAATGTAACTTTGTTCCTCAAAATATTTTGCCACTGTTCTGGGGGAAAGAGAAATAATAAAACTACATTCCCTAACACATGGCCGGTCATCATCTCTCTCTCCCTCATTAAGAATAAAATTTCACACACAGGCTCACTTTCAGATTGCTTCAATTCTATCCATATAGCTCTTGCTGGTTGGCTCAATGGTCCTCAGTAGCCAATGGGATGCACTAAAGGCAGATGGCATTAGTGGAATTGAAGATGACTGAACCTACTAGCATCACTTGAAACATGTAAAGCCTCAAATGTGACGATTTTGCTCCTGGGGAAAAAAAAGAAAAGTGAGGCTCCATCTGGAGTAGTTCATCCCAGCTTGGAGCTCCCAGCACAAGAAGGATGCAGAGCTGTTGGAGCAGATCCAGAGGAGGGCCACAAAAATGATCAGAGGGCTGGAGCATCTCTACTATGAAGAAAGATTGATGGAGTTGGTCTTGTTCAGCTTTGAGAAGAGAAGGCTCCAGGCCTCATTGCAACCCTCCAGTACTTAAAGGGAATGCATAAGTGAGAGAGGGATTGACTCTTCACACAGTCTAATAGTGTCAGGACAAGGGGAAATGGCTTTGAACTAGAAGAAGGGAGATTTAGGTTAGATGTTGGGAATAATTTTTTTACTCAGAGGGTGGCGAGGCACTGGCACAGGCTACCCAGAAAAACGGTGTATGCCTCATGCTTGGGGGTGTTCAAGGCCAGGCTGGAATGGAACTCCAGACAGCCTGATCTGGTAGTTGGCAACCCTGCCCATGGCAGGGGCATAGGAGCTAGATGATCTTTAAGGTCCCTTCTGGCCTAAGCTATTCTATGATTCCACATTGCATACTTTTATGTAAGTGGAAGAAGTTTGTAGAAGTCACTGTAGAAAAAAATAAGAACCTCTACAACATTTCTAATGCAGCTTTCCTGAGCATAGGTGAGACAATGACATACGTTGTCAGTACCCGTTGTTTCTCAGCAATTGAACCCTTGACAAATTTATATAGATAAAATATGCAGGTATGCCCACAGTAGCTAATAAAAAACTCAATTCCACACAAACATACGTTCCCCTAAATTTCTTTCAGAAAGGCAATGCAGACCCAATGACTTAACAAGAATGATGCTACCAAATGGGAAAGATATTTCCAGTTAACGGTGATTTCATAGTGCTCTCAATGATTATTTCAGGCTCTTGCTGATTCTCTGGTGTTGGCTCCTCTAATAACAGGTTATATTCCTCCCCTGCTCCTGAGACATGCAGAGAATAAATGAAATGCCTGTTGAAAATCCTGCCTCTTTTGACTTTGTTCCTTCTACATACATCAATCCTACCTGCTGCCAAGTCATGCTGAAGTTTCACAACTGCCCACAGAGAGCACATTATATAACTCAGAGTTGCTTGTGGAATCAGGAGGACTAAAGCACACCGAAGGCAGTTACTGAGTCAAGCCTGCGACCCCACAGCAGTACAAAATATGTTTATAACATTTCTAGCTACTGGTTATCCACCACATTCTTAGACATTTCTGGTGATGGACATTCCACAATACCCTTAGTAAAGCTACCTCAGGTTTTTACTTTCCTTACTATTGGAAAGTGTTTCCTGATACAAATCCTGGACCCCCCATAAAGCAAAAGAGAATTACACTTTGTCCTACACATTTTGGACACTTTGAATACAAATAATATTTTATCCATCTCTAGAGCAGAGCATAATGCATTTGAAATCAGTTAATATCTCCTCCTCAAACTGCTCTTCTCATGCTGCTTAATCTCACAACACTGAGATATTTCTCAGAGTTGTTTGGGGTTTTTTTTTTTGATAATTCTTCACCTTACCTTGTAGTTCACAATTTCATTAGATATGGGTGCTAAAACCGAACACAGTACTTACTTTCTGTTGAAAGCTGAGTTCATCTCTTCCAAACACAAATGGTTTTCCAGTTATAGCTAACCAAAGTTATGCAAATTTCAAGACCATGTTTGAAGTACCTCTCCGTATTCTCTATACATTAGGTTATGGATATGGAAACTAAGAAAATTCAAAATAACATTTCTAGTTCAGAAGCTTGGGGACTTACAGTTCTGAAGTTCTATGCCGACCTTGGGACATGCAGCACCACAAACTGAAGTGTCACCTCCCCCTTAAAACATTGAGTAAACTGGCTGTTTTCAGCACTGCCTTTATCCTTAGTGCTCTCCAGCATCAGAGCTCCACCACAAACCCAGTGATACACTGGCTTAAGGAAACTGAAAGCTTACTTCCCTCAGTAAAAACATCCCTGACACCTTTTATCCTCTCTACAAACATACCAAAGCATTCAAGTTATTCCTCTGTTCTCAGCAGAACGAAAATTAAAAACAGTATTAGAATAATCAAAACAAGCAGCAAGATCCAGAACATTAAAACAAAACCCATCAAGAAACTCAACAGCACAAATGGGATGCGCTTCAAAAAAAAAAAACCCACAAATTGGAGAACAAAAGTGTAGAGAGTCAGGATGATAAAGACAGCCTTCACCTCATGCCCTCAGCTGATTCAAATGAGTGATTTGCCATCTAAAATGCTGGCAGATGTTCAGAGACATCAAGATCCATCAGGGAAAAGACAAAGGTGCCTACATTATTTTTTGCTGTGTGTTCTTGGACAGACTGCCATCTATGAATTTTTCTCACAACTGTAACACCAGTCAGACTAGAGAAAGGGAAGTCTTAACTATTTCTAGTTTAAATTCATTTCCATTTAGGACTCAATTTGCCTAAACATTTCACATTCAGAAACAGTTGTTCCAAACCTTGTCTATACTCTAATGTAAGACCATACTGAACTAACAATAAAAAAGGGATATGGAAGAACATTGACACTAGTGGAAGTGAATTAGCAGCTAAAAACTAAGCCTAGATATTTCAATTTGAAGGAAGATTACAGATAAGGTGTGGGAGGATGTACTAGCAGAGGTGCTTACTGCCACTTCCCCTAGTGCTATAAGCACAGCATTGTGCTTGGCCTTTCATTCTCTTTAATATAAGTACAGGACACACAACCTCTGAGGGCTCACACTGCCTACCAGCAATGTGTTTTTGTCTGCTAGCCCAAGTTTAATATAACTGAAAAGAACACGTCCTGAAAAAACATTGTTCCATGATCTGTGCCTGAAGCATCAATATTTTTGTAGCATTTTATTTACCTGCAACAGGCTATAGACACCTCTGAGTTGGTATCTCTTCATCTAAAAAGTGTGTTTTATTTTTATACTGGTGAGTGAAAAACTAGCTACCTGTCAGGATAATATACTCTCAGCACTGCAAAGGAAAATGTGAGTTTCTCATCTGCAGTCTGTGCTGATCTCTTAGATTAGAGAAGAGACCAGGCAGAGAAGTTCACTCCCTTGGTGACAGTTTTGTTAACTTGATCAAGGGTTGTATTAAAGCATTAAGTAAAACCTTAAATCACTGCCTCTTGCAGCTCTTGCAACGTCATACATGAAGTATACTAGTATGGGCAACCAAAACGATAAAGAACAATATATGAACACACAACAGCAAGTGAAACCATATAAAAACACTAGTTAAAGCTGGTCCTGCACTTCCCAGTGAACATGTAGAGTTCGCAGATTATTCTTCAGCTTCCATTGCTAATTTTAATCCTACTCCTTCCTCCTTAACGCTCCTCAATTGCTTTATAAAAATAAATGGATAAAAAAACTAAACCCCTGCACATCTATACAGTGCTGTGACAAAAATTAAATACTCCATTCTGCCCATCTCTCCTTGGATACTCACTATGTCACGTCCATGGGTAAAAGTATCTAAAGGTAAAATAAGTTTCACAAAGGGAAAAAGCCAAACTCACCATATGTACTTGCTACTAAAGTGACACTCACGACAGTACCACTATTACTCTCAGTTCAAGCTTCAATGTAAAAAGGTTTGATCAGCAATATGGAGAAATTCACTCATCTAATTTAAGCACGGAGAATCAGTTAAGCCTAAAACAAGCATTTCTCACATATGCTATTAAATGACAGGGGTTTTTTTTAATTATATAATAAAGCTGTAGAATTTTTTTTTGTCCCCTGCAGTGAACGGCTGCTTCCCTACAATATACAATCAAATAACACTCCAAAGTTTCCACAAAAGCAAAAACCGCTGTGAAGAAAAAGTAAAATTTCATACTATAATACTTGAATCAATGTAAACTAAATGCACTCTGATTATTTCAATGAATGCCATGGTCCCTTATGTCCCACTGAACTGCACTGCCTTATCACAGCAGAAGTATAAAACGCAATAGATGTTCGATGCCTCCCTGAAATAGTTTCTCTGGAGGCACTGGCCAGGCAAGGCCTCATGTTTATCATAACAGAATGTTCACAATCATGGTGAGGTGTTTTTGTTTTTTTTAATATATCCCAACTGCTACATACTCCAAGGTTACCATCATACACAGCACCTATTGGTTTAACCATTAATTTTAATATCATATTTACAGAGAGAACAAGAAGTGTGAGAGTGAATAGAAACTAATTATAAAAAACAAATTTAGCACACTCAAACTAGGACAACACTACCAAATATTCTAACTGAAAGAAATAAAAAGCTTATTAGTTAATCTTCCTAGTAGTTCGCTAAATTTCTCTTGTAGGTCTGCTCTGTCAAACGAGCTTAGTATCCTTGTTATTTTTTGTTTCACATAAATACCATAGGTTCATCATAACAGTGCAACCATGCCTACAGGCTAACTGGAGTTGGAGTTTTCATTTTCAACTTAAGATTGGATGTGCTTGGCCAGGCATTGCACTACAGACCTCATTCTTTTTTTCTCTAGAAATATAAAGGCAGTAAAGTCAGTCACACTAATGGAGCTTTGAACTACAGTATAAACATGTAACTGGGAGCACAGGCTTGGCTGTTTGCTAAATGCAACAGGAAGGACGTGCAAAGACATTTTTCTTCCTATTTGTTTCTTCCTTAAACAAATCACATGAATATCTCCTCTATCCATGAGAATATTAATTTTTTAAAGAAAAGCTTTCTTGAAATACAATAGAGATTTCTGTTTATTGTTTATAAGGCTTACAGGAAAAATCTGACCTCTCTCTTGATAAATGCGACTCGGCTGAAACGTCAATAGCTTCAAAAAACAAACTGATACCTATAATTAGCTATGACATTTTTAATTGATGAAAAATAATTTGTGAATAATACAGTAACAGCGTTACTTGTCCAATCAATGTGTTGAAGTCTATTTCTAGACTCAAAAGCATCAGAAATCTGCAGTATCATGTCAATAATAAAAGGAAAAATAGAACATGAAGTAGCTACCTCATAACTACAAGCATATATCTTTGTTCATCTTCCCTTCATCACACATGTATAAACAGCTTCTTCTAATTTTATTTAAGGGAACAGTGATCATAGAATTTTCCAAAAAGGAACAGTATGATTTAACACCATTAATTTACAAAAGTTAAAGTTATAAAGTTAAGCTTCCACTTTATAATATTTGTATTCATGTTAAGGAGCCAAGCAACTGAATTATGTGTTAACTGTATATAGAGATATGAGTAGCATTTTGGGATGTAACCAACTATGCAAAATGACCAATGTACGTTTTTATTGTTTTAAAAAAAACTTCAAAAAACATTTATAAATATATTTCTGATTACTCTTCCCTTCTTACACAGATTACACTGTTGCTAGAAGGACAGAAGGGAGGAATTTCTAGCTCCTAAAGCTCCTATTTATGAGTCGTTGACTTGCAAAGACCTACAATCATTTGTCTTCCTTGAGAACGTAATGGGTGAAATGTAGTGTATCAAGACTAAAACAGATTTCACCCTGGAATCAGTAAGCAGGAACATTGAAGTACATGATGTAGTGCTATATAATAGTCATGTATTTGGAAATAAATCCCAAAGGCAGCAGCAAACCAAATTACCGTAATACATCAATCAGTAGAGGGAAGCAAGTAATGTAAGAGTAATATCTGTTCTCTAAATATTAAGCCGTTAGTTCTTTATCTGCTTATTCCATATTCTTTCTTATTAGCTCCATCTGTATTTTCAGCTAATTGGCTAAACTGTGATAAACTTCATTCTACAATTAAAAGACCTTTTTCATTTCTGCATGTAATCCCAGTAATCTCCTTCTCAGTCCTGTTGCTTCCTTATTCACCCCACTGTGAGGGGCCAATGAGACAACAAGCATTATTCATATCAAATGCTTCCTTCAGCAGTAGGATTATTTACCATAACAAATCCTTCTCAGTCCTTTTACAAAAATGAGAAAACTCTTTTCCAGAAGCCTTCTTGACAGCAATGCTACTTTTCACTTTTCCTGACCCCTTCTTAACAGAGACCATGCTAAGAAAAAAGGGGCTTGCAGTACCAGGTTCTGAACACATTTCATTTTCACACACACAAAAAGATTCTCCTTGCTCAGTGACTGACATTTCAACATAGATGATATTAAAGCTTTATTTACACACCACAAAAACCTAGTGTTCTCACTCTATTCAATCCCAAGATCATATAACATGACAGTACACTGTCACTTCAATTTGTGTAAGAATATAACCTCCTTTTAAAAAGTGTTTTGATTAAACTATTCTACTCCTATTCTACAGTACAGAAAAAGAAGATTAAGTTCAACAGTAAGTAAACAATCTAGAACACAGGTGTTTTACAGTAGTCAACAATATAACTTATGAAGGCTGCTCCAAAAGTAATGCCACTGTTTCATTACGTTGGCCCAGAACATCAGAGGGACCAATCACGGTAAGGTAATTGAGGCTGAACCTTCCCATCAGTATTCTGTCACATTCTGTTGCTGTGACAGATGGCAGCAGAGGGGCAGTCTGACAAAACAGCAGACATCTAAGTATGTAAGACGCAAAAATTTGTCACTGAATTTCTCCACGTGGAAAAAATGGCACTCCACTGATTTTTATTGATGCTTTGATGCTTACTGAACATTTCTGGAGACCAAGGAGTGCAGGCCAGCACAGCAAGGCAGTGAGTGGTGGTGTACTTCAGTGGTGGCAACAGCAGGTGTTGTTTTCTTGTTTTTGTTTTGGTGGGGTTTTTGTTGCTGCTATTGTTCTTTTAACACGAGTGCAGCATGCAGACTCTTGCTCATTGCTGGAGAAGATGGTGGTGAGTATGTTGAAAAGTGTGTTCTGTAGCTGAGAATGTGCTCTATCAAGTAGTGTTATTGTGCTCTTTGTGTCCATTGGAGTTTCCAAGGAAGTAAGATGGCATTATTTTCAGAGCAATCTACTTATACCTGAAGGTTATGAAGAATAGTGGTATGATTCCTGGCTACATCCAACCTTTTACACCCTCAAGGAAAAGTTCTATTGAGTTTAGTGAGAAGTTTCCCTGCATTTTACTTCTGTTATAATAAAAAATACAGTCCTAAGGCAAAATGTTATAAGCTATATACACCATAACAATCTAGAAGATAAAAAGGGGAGGTATTTTTTTTTCCCCAAGGCTACAAAATGTATATAATTTCAGATAATACTCTCAACTAAACCTCTTATACATAATCATGTATTTACTTAAAAAAAAAAAAAGGTCTAAAATTTCAAAGCAACCCTCGTAGAATTAACACATTCTCTTCTTGCAAGTATGCAATGAAATATTTAAGAATATTTTATGGTAACAGACTTGAGATCAATTCACATCAGTTACTTCAGATCAATTGAGACAGGTGTGGACAGTATAAACAACATATAGACACAAACTTTTTAAATTGCTAAATTGAAATGCATTTGGAGCTATTAACACAGATTGCCAACATCAGGTATCAAAGACTGAAGGTAAAGGTATCTAGAAAAAAAACACTGCTGTGATTTGGTAGTTTCTTTAGCAGCTCCTCTCTGAGCAGAAAGTTAACAATAATATTCTTTTCTACCCTGCCAGCTTCCAGTGAGCAACACCCTAATGCACATACAATTTTAGAATTATCAGTTGAGGTTAATCTTAAAATACGTTATCAGTGCATAAAAAGGTCTTGGGGGTAAAGTCTATGTCCAAAAAAAAAAAAACCAACCTAATTTTCAGAAAGCAAGTTACTCTTCTTCTGTCTGAGGAGGGGGGAAAGACAGCTACTTGGAGACATAAGAATGGAATTATTTGAAATCAACACTGAAATTTTTAGCAATGCTTCTCCAAGAAAGGTGAATTGTCATGTTGTATTCTGCAATTCAACAGCACTGTACAGCTATGAAAAGCCTTTGGTTAGTTTGAAAACCTGCGACTTAAGTCCTACCATATGGCAAATTATCTAAGTTGCTACTGACTTTATATCAAAGAAAGGGGATGCCTCTACATTTCTAGAAGAGCTGCACAATAAAGCAGAAGATAAAGGCTGCTGAAGTAGAACAAACTGACACTTGAATTAAAAATAAATTAATTTTCTCAGGAGATAAATTCCATCTCTGCATTCTGGTAAATTTATCTTCTGAAAGACTGACTTACGCAAACTGTTCAATAATACAAAGAGGAAAAAAATCCAAAATGAAGTAACAGTGTGCCATTTACAGTATTAGTTCATCTTATGGGATCACCTATTAAACTGAAATTGCACTGAATGAGCCCTGAAACTAGAAATACATACAATAATCTGTATCAGATTGGGAGCTGAACATAGTAATTAATTTCTTGAAGTAGCTTACATTCCAGTAATCTGTTTTTGAATATTTACTTATAGTAGGCTTCTTTTTTTCTTACTCATAACATGTTGTCCATTTAAATTACTACAGAAAAAAAAAGATTAAGTCTGTTTTCCAGAGCTTGAAGAATTTCCACAAGAGACCTAAATTTCTGGTTAGCATCTACTCTTTGAAGCAGCTGCCTTCTATTTCCCCTCCTTGATTCTATCACTTCCCCAAGAGACCCTTTAAGACATCAAAACAAATGAATATCTGAATGTATTATTTTCAACAGCTTGCTGTAGCAATTTGCTATGCCCTCTAATACCCTTCCAGCCAAGATATTGAATATATTTTTAAAAACATTTAGCAACAAAGCTAAGACAACTGTAGGATGCAAAAACCTCACGGCTAATAAAAGAAACCCTTCCAGAAAAAAAAAAAAAGACATTCAAAACAGGGTAGCGTAAAAAAATGCTGTCTCACATCAATCAAGCATGGCAGCACCAGCCAGCACATACAGGAAAAACACCTCTAAAAATTGCGCAAATAGAGCATTTATTTAGCTCTATTAAATCAATTCCCACTTAATGAGAAATATGGAGTAAAGAATCCGAAGCTGGACCTCAAACACCATAAACTGGCTCAGATCAGACCAAAAAACCCACATCTAATTTGCATATTGAGTACAGAAGTTCACAGTAGAGACTACAGAAACCCTCTAACCAGAGGCAACAAAGAATCAGAGAAAGGCGTTCAACTAAAACATACAACCATATGGTACACTCGTAAGTAATCAAACAGGTCCAGGCTATTCAAGATCACTGAGGACAGTGCAGAGTTAGGGTATGTATTGCCAGATCAGATGACCTGAATCCATATGCAGTACAAGTAAAGCCAAACTTGATCCTTAATTAGGATCCAAACTTGATAAGGAGTTAGTCCAAGTTTCTCATTCTTCAGCTCTATGCTGAAAGACTTGCTCACAAGAAAAAAAAAAAATCAATATATGAATGAAAAATGTGGAAAAGCTATGCAAAATATAATCAATTCGACTTAATGTTCACAAAATGACCCTGAAAGAATGAAGCTGTCCTTGCTAAACACAAACATTTGGTTAAGGCCAACCTCACCAGGGTTTTTGAACAACACATCCATGAAAAGCATCCCAGAAAATACTATATTTACATGGAAGAGCCACTGCGTTTAGTGATGTTAGATATTTGAAAAGGCAAGCAGATGGTGAAGAGATAGAAAATAAGCTCTCTTAAATGAGCTTGTACATTGTCATTGTCTTTTCTTGTCTTAGAAGGGGCATTTATGGGTTCACAGACATAGTCAAAACAGTTTACCATCAGGCCAAACCAAAGCAGATACCAAACAACCAGAGCTATCAAATAGGAACAACTGAGCACTCCATTCACAAGTTGCCTTTTGTAAGGAAAAGGAAAGAATGGCAGCCAAGCATAGTTAGAATTTCAGCAGATAGTATCTTTGCTCTCTAGAGAAGTAATCAGAAACAGCATAATAAAACAAAATAGCGCACAGGTTCTCAACATCTGGTGCAGAAAGCTTAATTTCTAGAAGCCATAAAAATTTATCCATCCTCTTAAATGGCAATATGTTATAAACTTACTGTCTTCATGGTTTCTCCTTAGCCTTTTTTCTTATGGATAGCTAATTTTTTTTACTGTTAGTAGATAAAAGAAATACTTTCAAAATACAGGGCCACAGACACCAAGGCTGAAGACTCGTTTTTGCCTCTTAACCATGAGTGACGTGCCTTTGATTAGCAGAGAAGCTTGCAATCAGCCCAGACACAGCCCTGTATCCACTCAATTCTTCCCTGCTGTCCACATCTCTTTAAGTGAAGGAATGTGTCAGACAGGGCCTACAATGTGTCAGCAGTCTCGGCAGCTATCCCAGTAAGATACACAAAGCCCTGTTAATTATAACACAATCAAAGCACAACTCCCTGAGCTCACACTTCCACTACGTACAAATGAGATTTTCTGTTACCATGAACACCTTCTATTAGCTTATGTCACCTCTTGCAGTACTTCATGTGCAAATGTTGTAAGAGCACTTTATAGGTTGACAGTTCGAGTTAGCAACTGTACAGAAAAGAACTAGACAAGCATGAGAAAACAATACAAAAATCCCCCTCAGGAGCTAAGCCCCCTAATAAAGCTTGGCAGCTTTTACCTAAAAAGGTAAATGATGCAACTGCGACATTGAAAAAGGCACCATCATCTTCTTAAATCAACAACAACAAAAAAAAAAAGAAAAAAATTGAGTTTATAGTGAATAGTTCGAGTGGGAGATGAGCAATAGTATTTCTCTTGTAAAAACTGGTGTATAAAAATGCTTAGAAAAGCATTAAATGCTTAATATGTTTCAAGAAACAAAAATAAGAGAACAGATACCATAACTTCTGCTTGTGTCTGCTGTAGGGACATTGAAGTGAGGAAACGTAAAATCTAGAGCTACTGAAAAACTACATTAGCAGAATTGTTGCTACCAGGATTGAATGTAGGTATAAGAGAGGACAGGTTTATTAGGAGAAATAGTATCTCTTACCAGTCTCACATTAAGGCTAGAAAAAACAGACAAGTTCCCTGGACACGAAAACTTCTTAGAGGATAATTGCATATCACCTAAAGAACTGGCCCTCAAGAAGGATTTATGTGCCAAAAGCCTGTTGATTTTTTCCTCTATTTCAATTAGACCAATAAAACCCATTCCCTATATTGTTCACATCTGTCTGCACTGTGGTGCAGCACATCTTTGATCAGAATAAGTATCACAACATCTGCAGAATTCAGTGCAAGTGGATGATAGATGAATTAAATAAAGAAGAATATTCAATTAATGGCTGACAGATTAGCTGTTATGATCAACAGCCCTTCCAGAAAATATATGTGTAGCCCTTGGAAAAACAGAAAATAAGCTGCAACAAAGAAAATATGAAGAGACATCATTCACCACAACACACTGGAATAATTTCATATGTCATCCTAGCAGGCTACAACAGGACTCCTACTTCAGTGAATATAACCGATAACATGAAATACGTGTTGCTGTCTGCACTCTGCTTTCTTTAATGCATAAATAGTTGTACCAGCTTTACAGAAAACAGATAGCACATTGGAAAACTGCCAGATATGCACAAATTTAGGAAGAGCTACTCTCTTCACTGAGCAAAATGCTAGATGTTCATATCATTAGCATGAGTAACATCTAGGTGCAGCCAATATACTTTGCAGGCATGGATTCATCTTCCTGGGAAATAGGGTGTATTTTACCCTGCAGAACTAAGATATTCAATGCTAATGTAGCAATCAACTACACAAAAAAAAAAAAAAGGGAAGCAAATCTGACCTGAGTATGCTTGCCCTTCTATACCAGTTATTTTCTCAAGAGCTTCATGGAATATATTTTATTTTGTTGGAATGAAACCTTTTCATAGAATCATACAATGGTTCAGGTTAGAACATAACTTACAGATAGCCTAATTCTACCCTCCTGCCCTGGGCAGGACACCCCAAGGCCTTCACAGTCACTTGGCACCTAGCAAGGTGGCAGGGTCTAGAGAGCCAGATTTCATGGCTTACTTCTCTGATGGTGGTACCCCACAGGGGTGTGCCTGCCCACTGGGGCCTAAACCAGAGCCCTGGGGGCTGTGTTCCAAAATGCTCGCTAAGCTGTGCTAGTACAGAGACATTGCTCCAGCACACACTAGCCCATACTCACCCTCAGTGCTGTGCCCATGGGCAGAGCAGCATCACCAGCATTCACCAGCACTCTTCAGTATGTATATTTCTTTGTGCCAAAAATATGCTGAATGAGTTCATACCATTTCAAAGCGCTACCGAATCTTTCATTATTTTGGACTACAACTTATTTTAGCAGTCAGTGCAACATCCAGATAATTTTCAGCACCGCCTTTATCCTTAGCGCACTCCAGCATCAGAGCTCCACCACAAACCCAGTGATACACTGGCTTAAGGAAACTGAAAAGCTTACTTCCCTCAGTAAAAACATCCCTGACACCTTTTATCCTCTCTACAAACATACCAATGCATTCAAGTTATTCCTCTGTTTTCAGCAGAACTGAAATTATAAACAATATTAAAATAATCCAAACAAGCAGCAAGATCAAGAACATCGAAAGGAAATCCATCAAGAAACTCAACAGCACAAATGAGATGCGCTTCAGAAAAAAAAACACACACACACTAAAAAACAAAAGTAAAAGGACTCAGGATGAGCCTTCACCTCACGCCTTCAGCTGATTCAAATGAGTGATTTACCATCTAAAATGCTGGCAGATGTTCAGAGACATCAAGATCCATCAGGGAAAAGACAATGAAAGGTACCTACATTTTTTTGTTTGCAGTGTATTCCTGGACTGCCATCTACAAATCTGTCTCATGACTGTAAACACCTGCCTGTTCAGCCTCCTGAAGAGAAGGCTCCAAAAATGATCTGATGGCAGCCTCTCGGCATCCAAAGAGGGGGGCCATGATTAAGTAAAAAGACTCTTTAACAGGATCTGTTGTGACAGGACAAGGGGAAATGGTTTCAAACTAAAAGAGAGGAGACTGAGACTGGATAAAAGAAAAAAAAAGTTTGTTTTTTTTGTTGTTGTTTTTTCTTTACAATAAGGGTGGTGAGGCACTGGAACAGACTGTCCAGAGAGGTGGTGGATGTCCCGTCCCTGGAGACATTCAAGGCCAGCCTGGACAGGGCTCCAAGCAACCTAATCTAGCTATAGACATCCCTGTTCACTGCAAAGGAGTTGGACTTAATGACCTTTTCAAGCAGCTTTAATGGAAAGAAAATCACCAGATACTAAAAGATGCTCTTAACTGTAGCTACAGAAGATAAACTGAGGCCTAATGGCTGGAAGTAAACATATATTTAACATGAACAGTGGGCCTTCATGATCTTAGTAGTCTTTTCCAACATCAAGTTTTTGATGATTGATTTAGAAATTAGGCTTTTTTTTTTTCTTAAGGGAAGGGAGAAAGAAGAGGGATAACCAAAGGGTAGGTGTTTCATTTCTTCATACTTTTGGTATCATTATTCCAATACAACCTATTGACTATTACAAAGAGGTAAAGAGGTATCTGATAAGATTTTATGGCATGTCCTGTTTTAACAAGTCTAGCCAGGGGATCCAGTGATCTATCTTCTGTTGAAACTTGTGGCTATGTACACACCATGAATTTTTTGACATCACCTCTTGTATACACACAAGTAACTGCTCTGTTCTCTTTTTTTTTTTTTGACCTCGTCTACTGTGAAGTCATATAATGTGCCCTGATACTTGCCTTCTGCTTAGGCCTCACACAACCTCCTATCCCAGTATACACAGCAAAGAACAAAAGTAGACTGGTCTACTGGTCTTGGTCTAGAAATACTATTAGTAAAAATATTTTTCAACAGTGTAAGAAAAAGAATGCCATCATAGAAGGACTCATGGGCAGTAACAGACTTTTTCTTCTACTCATACACATATAACCTTTCAGTTTATACTTAGGAATATTGTTACATACTAATTGAGTTCTGTTCAAACCTATTATTATGGTGGAGCCACCCACAAAAGTAAAAACCATTATGATTTTCATCTGTCCTACATTACGTATTGTTTGTACTTAAAAGAACTAGTCCTTAAAATATCTGTAACAATGTAAATTTTGTAGCATCTATGGGCAAATCCTGCATGTAGCAACAGCATATTAAAACAGAAAACAGGTTTGAAATGAAATCCTAATTCACATAAGGATACGCTAATCCTTTCTGCTCACCTTGAATATGAAAATAACTTGCTGCACATTTATACAAAAATGTTGCCTAAAGCTACATCTTTGAGCCATTGAATACAGAGAATTAATAAAAGCAGAATTTTCCTTTTCTGTTTGCCAAACTATTCTAAACACGAACAAAGCAGGATTGAATCTGTGTATTGTTTACTCAGTTTTGGTAAACAAACATTGCTTGCCATCCTAACAAAGAGACATAATGATCAATGAGTTTGTTCACCACCTTTTAAAACACACACTTATGATTAAATGATGCAATCATGAAAAAGTTTTTAACTCACTCGTAGGGCTATTGGGTATTTCCTCCTCACAACAGCCAGGCTCATGAACAGTTTAGTATTGGCAGCTTCATTTGTTAGCTCACAAAAGAGAGCCCCATTAAACAAACAGAAACGTGCATTACAGAGACAACAGAAGATCCTAAAACCTTCTTATCAGACACCCTACTGCATGGAATTCTTTAAATAAATATTGAACAACAATGAGTATCTTTGAACTTCTCTAGTTAATAGACCTTACAGACCGCCTACAGAGTGGCTATAAATATGCTTGAAGAAATCAGTGTATCACTCCATACCATTCTATAACGCTACAATTGCCTTTGTCATGCAGACTGCATAGAAGGGTGAATACTCTCCAAGACCAAAACCATGCATTAATGGTTTTCCTTTCTTGTGTTAGAAAGCAAAGCATCCCTGCTTGGTTCTATTCTCTTCCACCTGTAGGCCCTTCCAGTAGACAGCTGAGTCCACTTAAAGCAGCAAGCTCAGAGTAGTTTGGCATCCAGCTTCCCAACTCAAGTTATTAAAACAAGAATTGCTGTGATTCATGAACCATGGCTGAATGGCTTGACTATTCCTTTCAACTCAAGTTCAGGATTTGTATTCATCTATCTGTATCTTTTTGAAATAAAAACCTCACAAAGACACCAACATGCTGAGACTCATTGCTTCATCTTAGTGGAATATACATGCAACGAAGAATCTGACATCCAGAAACCCCCATGCTAAATCTGTCTATTCTGAAAATTTCATTTACACAAGTTTTGTGGATCACTACTCACTTTTCAATGGGTTATTTTACTCCCAGCTTTGCATTTGGGCACAGAAAAGCAGTAAGAACATTTTAAGAACTATGTTCTTATTTTAGATATACTGAAAATTATTACAGAATTAAACTTAGATAAAAATGAAACACGGAGGAGCAAAACCCAGCCATTTCCTTTTGTATTCATAAGTCATTAAAAAATAATTTTTGTATGGAGCACGATAGGATGCAAACACTTTTTTCCTCATTTTTCACACCAAACTATTAAACAAATTCATGCTATCCAACTAACACATGCAAGTACATTTGGAAGACATAAGCTTTAAAATCAAATACATTCACAATGCTTCTGCAAAATGTTTAGCATACCAAAAAAAAGAAGTGTCCCAAAAGCATTTATCACTATATTTCAAATACGGTGTAAAATATGTGCATGAAGGAGTCTGTTTAAAAATATGTATATATTAAGAGGGCTTGGCTTTGTAGTCAAGCTATACAAGGTTTTAGATAAAAATAATATACATGTTCACAGGAATTTACGAAAATCTATTTAAAGTAAATTTGCCCTTTCTGAACATATCTTCTTTCTAAACTATAGCGTTTTGTGCAATTAATTTTATTTCTGCTTTCGTCCTACTCTTAGAAAGGCAATAGTTGAATAGTTTTACAGCTGGTATTCGAAACAGATCCTTACTCACTAGTGACAAAACATTTGCTTAGAAGACATACAATTTTTTCATGCTGCAATACAATGATAGAAAATAATTCTCTTAATTTCTTATTTCAGTCATTAACTTAAAAAGTGAATCAGGGTAACAACAAGCTAATATAATACACTGTAGCTTTATAACTAATTTACATTCAGTACACTTTATGTTAGGTAAAAAACACATCTGTAACATGTCCCTGAAAGTCATCAGTATCTGAAGACCAGTTGTAATTTTTTTCGGTCTTTCCTTTATTAATTTTCTCTTCCCACATTATTTTTCCAATTACCTGACATGGGAATGGGAATTACAAAGAAGCTAACTTACAAGAAAAACAGACTTTTCCTAAAAAATAACTTTTGTCTGACACGGGGAAAAAAAGAGAAGAATCTTAACCCCATATCTCTGGTGATCAGTTTAACAGCATAGGCATGCACTAGGCATACTAGTCAGGCACCTATGAAAATCTCTATGTCACTACAAGATCCATCTTACTGATCTCTAAAAGAAGGCTGTTTGACCACACAGTTTCAGCTAACACTGATAAAAAGTTTTCTCTGCTTAACACCCCTGGCTAGTAATTCCCATATACCCACATCACTCGCGATGGTGTAGCGCGACAGCAACAGTAAAATAGATTAAGATGAATTCATCCAGCTACTACTTATTTTTGGCCCGTTTTCTGACTAGCAGAAGCCCTGAAGCATAGGGTTAAAATAGTAAAAATGCTTTGGGGAAAAAAAAAAAAAGGTGAGAAGATCATTTCATAATTCCCTCAGAAATAATGATACAGAATTCTCTTCAAAAGTTCACTTTTCTATCTGCGGTCATATGCTGTCCTGTATGCAATTCTGACCTTAATTAGTTTGCAGTCCTGTTCCCTTCCCCACCCCACCCCCCCGTCTAAATCCACTTAATATAACCTCAGTCTTGCTGTGGAACCATTCAGATAAATTTTAATGCATTGCATTAGTATTTATAGATATTACCCTAAAGAACACGAATGTATTCAAGGAATCAATTCATCACATAAACCTTAACCATAAATTAAAGAAAAATACTTTGTGTTTCATGCCTATAACCTAAGGAACAGAAAGGTAGAGTCTATTGAATAGCTATGAAAAGAGTTGCAGCCTTGTGTCTCGTGAATAACAGGTGAAAGGACAAAAGCATACAGAAAGAGGAATACTGTTGTCTATCGCAGAATAAGAGCAAAATTGTCACAGCAGAAAGAAAGATTTTACCTTGCATGAAGACTTACATTAACAAACAAAGAAAATACTCACAGCACTGACATCTATGTGGTTTAACTTTGATCAGAGTTAACATGAATGAAAAGTATACGGAAGCATTTGTATGAATCAAAATGCAAAAATAATCTTTTTCCTTTTTTCTTGACCTTATATGAGCCTTTAAAAGGGAAAGTGTTTCAAAAGAAAATATATGGCTTTGATAGCAAGATCAAAATGCTTCCCATGTCACCTCTGTTCTTAAAGAGTACTGAAGAGAACAACAACTTCCTAGTCTAGTCTGGAGAAAAAACTCTGATAAAATGTGAATAACAAAAATAAGAAGACTTACACCACCATGCATACTGACACATTTACAGGAGAAAATTTGCATTGCTTCCCTCTTTCAGGTGAAGTGTCTGACAGTTAGTTGCCCACAAAGCATATTTAACAGGCTGCCTTATTTTCCTATAAACAATGTCCTTTAGAGAGAATATTCACAGAAAATAAGACTAGCCTCTGGATTTCAGTATTTCAGGTAACAAGAAGGTTACTATTTTTTTTTCTTGGAAAGCATTTCTGACAGCTCTTGACCTTTTTAGTTCCCTGCTACTTCCAATTCCTGCCTAAATTACAAATAAATTAGAAAAGATAAAAAGCTGCTCCCCTTTCTCCAACTCTTTGCATTGACCAGCTTCCCATCTTACTTTCAGAGCACCGCTACCACGCAAATCTCTCGTATGCTTCCTTCCTTTCTGATGCTTAATCATTTCCTTTTCCACATAACCTGCAGTGAGCAACACCCTGTACTTAGTCCCAGTTTTCTTATCTTCAGTGCTTTCACTCTTATCAACACTTGATAATCTCGCCCATTTCCCAGAGGCAACATAGCCCATCTTCCAACAAGTCTTAACTTTTCATTATCCCCATTCTTTTCTGGATCCATTCTCTCACTTTCCCACACTTCCACTTCTTTCACTCCAGTCTGCAGATTCATAAAAACAGGTCTGCCAAGACAGAAGTCTGCCAAGTCTGAAAATTTATAAAGGCAATTTCATTTAACTGAGTGTTCCATCCCACTGTTTACTCATTTTACTTCACACAACACAAAGTTCACAATGCTTAAATGCTTATTTTAAGTTTTTTTTTTTTTTCAAAAATATCTCCCAAACATTTAAAATTTGATCATTTTGGGTTGGAATAATATAGTCAAAACTGGTGGGTTTTACTTTTATCAGCTGCAACACGCCAAAAAAGATGACAGGAGACTTCTCATGAAAATGCAAACTTTTGATTTATAGAACAGTCAAAACTAGCCCAATTTCTTTTAACATATTCCAAAAAGTTATCCAGTGAAGAATCTCGTAGGAGTCTTTTTTAGCAGACGACATGAGCTTTGCTACAGTGCTGTCTATTTTACTGGATCATATATAACAGGGTGGGTACGTGGGAGTAATTTAAAACACGCATATGAATAAGAGACAATTCAGTGAGAGAAATGGAAGCCCTCCTTTTTGCCCAAGATAATTCCATCTGAGCAAACAGAAACAGACTTTGGTGAACAATCTTCCAGTAGTCCTGGAATAATTAAAAGTTCCAATCGCATTGCAGATGTTCAAGATCCTGAAGCAGGCTATTTCTAAGCATTTTAACTCCCCTCCGTAGCTTCTCTTTGGTACCAAAAACTGGATTGAAAATAAATGCTATAAAAGGAATAGTTACTACTTCTCAAGTCGCATGCTTCTCAATCAGCTCTGAATCATAACAGCTACCCAGTACGCTTACGTCATCTCAGCCAACTATTTGAAACCAAAATTCTTCAAGATCAAGAAAGCTTCTCAAAGTACAAAAATTGAAAGTATATCTGTTTCTATATTAAAAAAAAAATCAAGTACAAAAATACACATTTCTGTTCTGAATTTAAACTGCAATAATTTCAGTTAAGTAAATGACGGTTGGTGAGTTTTTGTGTGCTTGTTGTTTATTTTCTATGAAAATTTAAAAGAAAGTATATTTAAGAATTCACAAGGCCTGTGTTATTTCCATGAACTTTATTAGCTTTATTGAAAGAATGGTATGAATATAAAAAAGGATCTCTAAGGCAAAAAAAAAGTTCTCTAATGCCTCATTCAATTTTTGAAGGATACAATTATATTTCTACTTGTTCATCCTTCATAAGGTGGATTAACCTAGATAAGCATTCCCAAACCTAATTTCCACATATCTATCGATAACTTATCATGCAAAATGTGATCCAGTCTTTAATAGCTAAGCACTCACTTGACTCTCAATCAGAAAACACTGCTCTAGAAGACAAGCATTTGTAGCCTGCAGACAGTTTTTCAGCCACTGCTATGTCCTTAACCCTCATCTAAGATAGCCTCCAGCAACACACTGGAAAGACAAGAGAGACTGCAAACAAGTGATCCAATAAGATTTCAATTTCTTACCTGATTACATTCTTTTTACCAATCAAAGGAACCAAAAGTGTGGGAGCACCCTTCCCTGAATTGCTACAGCCTGAGGAAAAAGAATAGCCTATTTATTCCGAGTATAATGTCACATAACAAAAAGGATAAAAAATAATATATGCAAAAGCACCACACCTTTTAAGAACTCTGTCGACAAGACTGATCTTGGTCATTACTATTTGAGTGATGTATCAAAACAGTAAGGTAACAAATACAACAGGAAATAAGGTACACAAAGAAGAATAGGAGCTCTATTTGTAGCTGCAAAAAGGCCCAGGCAAATTTTCAGCTCTTATTCCCATAAAAACCAAGTGAGTACTAATTAAGGTGTTTTTTTTCCAAGATACTTTATATTCACTAGTCATAAACTTCAACTTAAGCAAATAAAATCTCCAATAACTGTCTCCTTTAGAGAAGTCACCTGCTAATTTCAGTTTTCATATTGTACTTGGCTGAGCTGCTTTGGGTAAGCCAACCTCAGGAAAAAATACTACATCTGCAGAAATGCTTCCATTGCTAAGAGCATCTCTTATGGATGTGATGGTAGACTCCTGGTGCATAAAAGCAATTAAAATATCTACCTTTTCTTACGAAGGATTATTTCTCAACACAACAGATAAAATTTTTTTTCCATGCAAGTATTTTACTCATTGCATAACAAACCCTCCATTTTGAAATGCAAGCACAGTATTGAAATAGATCAGCCATGCACAAAGCCAAAGCGCCTGTCTCCATCAGCAACAATTCTCAGGTTCTCCACACCTGTGTCCCATCTACATATAGAAAGGAGCTAGTACACAAGCACACGGAGTACTTCAGATTGTACTACCTCTTACAATTCCTCCATAAATACCTCTTAGGTTCCTAGTTGCTACCTTTCTCCTTTACACTTGTACATGCGCACTTGCATCTCATGGGAATTCCCTGTCAATCATCTTTTTCCTCTGGCATGCCCAGCTCCATAGCGTAGGAGACGGAAATAACAGAGAGTGAGGGTGCACACACGTAGGAACAACCCCAGTTTCTGTGAGTTCATTATTTCTTACCATTCCATCTTATCAACAGGCAGAGCGTGCCTGGGCAGTGACCAGTGGCACAAGTAAGTTGGAAGAGCAGTAAGAGATATGTCAAGGAGATCTGTTAAGTCTCCCCTACAGCTGCCTGATGCTACATTTTAAACTTGGATTCTTATCTCTCCCCAGTATCAAAGGGCTTGGACTACATATGAGGGTGGGTCATAGGGATTAGTGAAAACAGAGCCAGGATCTGCTTACTGGTGTTCAGCAAACAGGCAAGAGGGAGCAAACAGAAACACAAGGAAATCGTGGAAAAAAGAGAATGAGAATAAACTTTCCCACCCACTCATCTGTCCTTTTTCACTCTAAATCCTAGCTGACACTTTTTTGAGCATGGGCGTAGGACCAGACAATCTCCAGAGTCATCTTCCAGCCTTGCTGACACTGTTCTACTTCTTCTACTGATTAAAGTATTGAAAAGACAGAAGGGACAATAAATTAGACTTGTCAGAGGATTGTTAGATCCATGGTGAAATCCTGACCTCTTCCACGCCTTCATAGAATGACAGACACTGAGTAGAAAGTAAAGATCTCCACCAAACTGACTAGCCTCTTTGGACTCGTAGGTAGCACTACAGAGATTTTAACAGACCACATGCACAGACTGAAGACCTCAAAACAGTCTTTTTCCAATGCCACTACTTAACAATACTGCTATCATATTGGTCTGTACTCTGAACACATCCTTATAGAAAGTGTGATGACAAATAGGAAATTAAAATACAGAAGACCAAATAAACTAGAACAAGTAGTTTTTGGCCTGACAAATATAGCTGTTCAAATATTATCAATCACTATTTCACATTTTAACACACCACAGGATATTTCTGTTGAGAAATAAATCTTTAACTTTACATGGAAAAAGAAATCCTAAGAAATATTACCAATTCAAAAAGAGCAGCTTCAGAAAAAGCTGCCTCTGCACGTTAACAGGAAAAAATGTTCATGGCAAGTACTAAAACCCATGCATTGTGCAATCTACACTTTGCTGTTTGTCAAGATTTTAAAACGTAAGTATTCCAGAAAAACAGGAAAACAAAACAAAAAAAAATGTATGTAACATTACAGAAGACCTGGGATAGTTCTAAAAGTCCAATTCTCTGTAAATTAATTCAGGAAATACTTACAAGTACTCCTATATTAAAACTGTAATAGAAAATATCAGATGAATTAATTCAGTTCTACATTCACTGTGTAATAACACATTCAACGACTACTCTGAGTAATCTGGGATTTACAATTGTTAATAACCTTATTCTCCCTTCTACCAGCATTAACGCAATTTTATTCAACTGGAGAACTTCTACCTATGTAAAAACAATAGTTTACCCTTTTACAGATCATAATGATTGTGTCCTTAAAGAGATGCACAGAACATTACAGAATAAGTCTAAGTGAAGTCTATATTATTTTCAGTTAGTTAATTGATCTCAAGAATGAATTCCAAACATACCAACAGCAATCTGACTTTTTTTTTTTAAACAAACTACCTTAAAAAAAAAAAAGGAGTTTTATACTAAGGACATTAATTTTCCACATGATATTTAACTGAAAACCTTCTAGTTGACCTAAAAATCATAAGCAAAATTCTTAAATCCCAATTTGCTGTTTCCGCTTTTTTGGTTTTTTTTTTTGGTGTTGCTAACAGTATAAGAAAGGCACTGTATCTGTGCTAAATTAAGAACATCAGGTCCAAGCTACTGCTTACCTACAGACAGTAGTTTATTACCATTTAGACAGTACATCCTTATACCGTGAAAGAAATCACAACATTTTTTTCCTTTTAGTGGCTTCCAATTTCCTTCCACAAAGGAAGCAAAATGTCACACTCTTTCCAAGTGGGGGAAAATTTGTTATGTTACTACAAAGCTAGTTAGAAATGAATGCTGTCAAATCCACTTCGCACAAAGAGCGAACCGTTGCCTTACAGGGCTTGCTCGAACAGTTCAGTAAGAATTGATGTTGCTAAGTATTCTCCCTTGAGAAGACCAGTATAGCATAGATGAATTTGAATTAAGCAGAAATCTCATAATCAAATGGCAGTAGAAAATGTAATGCTTATTTTAACTATGAAAAAATCTTGTGTGAACATCACAGATATGAGACTTAATATATGTAGAGCACGTTAACAACAGGTTGCAGTTACTCAGAGGAAACATAACCTTGATAGCTATAAACAAGTTTATGTAGAAGATATTAAAGGAGTGTAGACATTTTGCTCACCTGGTTCATATATTTTTTATAACACCTTTGGTATATCTGAAAAAGACTGCTTTGGTTTGGTTTTGAACCTGAAATGAAACCCCCAAATCCCATATTCTCTCCATAACTTTTCACTCACTGCCTTGGCTGTCAAGAGAGAAACTTATCTGCTGTTAGAGAAATTAAACATCTACATGTCTCCAGTGTGTGGAGAGAGGTAGTGTTTCCCATCAGGCTGTCTTCAAGCCTTTCACAGGTCGCAAAAACAATCATCCTCAATTCCAAGTTTGTCTGCTTGCCACCTACTGTAACTTATGAGCCATTCAACTCACATATATTTGACAGCATCTTCCACCTTACATATTAGATTCCACACATTGCTTACAAATCTCATCTTAGAAATCATCTCAGTACCGACTACCACAATGTATTAAGCAGAAAGTCTGGTCTGCTCTCAGGGAGAAAAGAATGGAAGAAAAATATAAGCAACTTGGAGCAAATAGGAAAATCATTTCTATCTTCTCCAGACTAGAAACCAAGCTAGTTTTATCCACGCTCCATATTTCAACAGACAGTACACGCTACTCAGAACAGAGAAAAATAAGAAAACCATTTCAACTCTTACTCCCTCACTCTTCAAGCAGCCTCAGATGTACAGCCTGTGCTACCTCCTTAGGAAACTGGTGAGAAGGTGGTCTCCTCTTAACCTCCCCTTCTGTATGCTTGACAAACACATTATCTTCAGCCTCTCATCACAGGACATACCTTCCAGCCATGCTACCAGCCTTGGTGCCCTCCTTCAGGCACACTCAGGAATCTTAACATCCATTGTAAACTGTTGGACAAAGAACTGCATACAGTATTCAAAGTGAAGCTGGACCAAGGGTAAGTACAGCTAGATGTACCTCTTCCAATCAACTAACTGAATTGTGTTGAATTCAGGCCCTCCTATTATCAAATGGAAGCCTGCAATAGCCTGTGAAATACTCTCCTGGATTCAATTACCTTATTATTCCACATACTGTTTCAAAAGCATGTTGTAAATATATTTACAAAGATGTTGGGTATTCAAAGTATCCCTGCATTATAAGTGTAGTGCAAATGTGAGGAAAAGGGGGCTCTGCCTGTGTTAGCACAGGATGGATAAGAATAAAATCTTTAGTGACCTAGTACCAGCGCACATCTTGGAAAATGATCTCACTTCAGTACTGTGTTGGCATTTGTAGGCAAGGCAAAAGATGAAGTGAAAACTGTGATAGGAAAAGAAAGTTTTGTGACAGCCGCAGTTACTCCAGTCAATGGTAGGCAGTGTGGGAGAAAGCGTGAATACAACTGTTTGATGGTTTAACAAGTGGGCAATGAAGACTTGCATCGCTGCTAAAGGTGAGGGAAAAAAGCTGGAATGACCTTAGGCCATAGAAGTCCTTTAACTGGAAAGAAGTTTTATCTGATACATTAGAGTCACCGGGGAAGAAGCTAAGTATGGAAGGATACAGTCAAAGCCACACTATGGATAAAAAAATGCAGATCTAATTGAATTGACACAAATAGGCAAGGCTGCTTTGCTGCAGGCAAAAGAAGAGAAGGCAGAACAGAGTGCAAACATACAAAATTTTACCTGCAAGGATGAGAACTTGTGAGTTTGTCATTTCTTAAATTGAGATACAACATTCAGGCAGAATTATAATATGAGAAACTGAAGAAAAACGGGCTCAAGTGAATGCCCATAGAGAGAAGTGAGAGCCTACAGAACACAAAAGTCAGCAATAATGTTCACTCACCAAGAATGTAAAAAGCAGAAAAATTGGGTCTGTTTTAGTTATGTAATGCATGTGCTGACACAGTGTGTGCAAAGGAGCAGTCACACAGTCAAATGTTTTTTTTGTAACACAGGGCCACAAAGACATAAAGGCATGTATCAACTGTCTCATTCTACTACATACAGTCATTTCTAGACAGAACAAAAACATGCACGTGCTTAAAGCATAGAGCAGCACAAGTATTGAGCACAGTGGTCTAAGAACTGCAGAAGTCCTCTAAACTTTGTTGTGTTTTTGGTTCGTTGTGGTGGTTTTTTTTTTTTTTTTTTAAGCCTATAGTGACATACAGCAATTTTCATTGACAACTTTCTTTAAAACAGTTTAGTTCTAACGACTGACCTATTTAAAACTGGCATTTCAAATTCTTTACTTTTTGTTTTTGGGGTTTTTGTTAGTTTGTTTTGTTTTAAGAGCTATCTATATTCTTTTAAAAATCTATCCTTTATTACTGATGAAAGTGAGACCTGGGACAGTGATCTTTTCACATCAGACACCTCTCATAGAAGTGATGGATCATTTTGTTGCTCCAATTAACCTCAACTTCTACTGTTAATTTTAAGTATTCCAGCACATCAACTCTTTTGTCCCTGATGATCGTAAAAGAAATTACTTTAAGTGATGCTGGGGCTTGATCATATTATTTTAAATGTGATTGTTATGGTTCTCTGTTATACCTCAACTGCTCCAATTTCTGTTCTTTTTATTGGTCTTGCAGGGGTGCATATTTCGGGTCATTCAGGCATTTTACCATGCTGTCTAACAGTTGTCTCTTGGCGTTTTTTTTCCCCTAAACAACAACAACAAATTCTTATGCATTGGAAAGAAGGAGCTATAGGAATAAGGAGGACAGACACAGCCCCTATCAATCAAAGATGTAGTTAATTTGTCTCCATGTTATGTATATGTACTTAAAGTGGTAACTGATAATGTAATGGTCTGAACATTTTAATGCCCAGGGTTTCTATCAAAATATTAATCTCTTTAAATGGCATCTGTATCAACCATGTGCATTTGAAAGGATTTTATTATACAACATGGACTAGACGACAAAGCGTTCCAAAAAATATGCCCTGAATTTCAGTTTTCATCTTTTGTTTAACTTACTAATGCTTGATTCTCAAACAATTTTTGGTGAAATATTGACATCTTGTGGCATAAATCAGTCACTGCAAGAATGGCTCTCAAAGCAAAGTCTATTCTGATGAAAACATACATAATTAGTAGTCTGAGCAGTTAATTTCACCCATCTGTTTCAGTTCATTATTTACACTGCTAGGAAGTCAGCACATTTGCAGAGTTATTCTGAGGGGTTTTTTTTTTCCATTACACATCCAGATTATTAATTAACTTTCAGAACCTCACAAATGAATCAATGCCACTGTTAGAGGAGCTGGCAACCCTCTTGGTAGGTTTGACACATACTGTGGGAGACTGACCTATCTAAGCCTTTACCTGTTGTCTCAGAACAGAACACTACCATCATGTAAGCTTATTACGTTGAGAGAATTGTTTAGGAGGAAGCACAGTTTCTCAAACTCTCCAATCTCTGAGTGGGTTTTTTCTCCTCCTCTGTACAAACCTACCATCCCCCCATTATTGTTTCCTGTTCCCCTCTAAGCAGACAGCAGAAGAATCCCATGCTGTATGCCAACAAGAACAAACTATCTGGCAAGAGCTAACTTTCTTTGATTTGTGAGGAAAGGGTTACCTGTGATGACTCACCAGCAACAATTTGCTACTGAGGTGTTAAACATGAACTGCTTGTGACAAGTACAGTGAAGAGACCTTCAGTTATGTATTATTATGAACATGTAATTCCTTCAATTTTTAATTCCTTTTCCTTTTAGGGAAGTCTGTTGCTTCTTTTGCCTCCTTTTTTTTTTTTCCTTAAAACTTTCTTTTGTTTTTTTAAATATTGAAGATTTAATCTAGCATTTCTCTGAACATATGAAGATAGTACCTGTATGTATTAGTGGAAAAGCTGAAAGAACTTAACTTTTACTCATGGGCAGGCACAGCAGTTGTGACACAGAACTGGTGGTGACTATGCTACAAGCAAATACTAGTGAATCTGAGGACAACCTCATTAATGTAAGTTAAAAGAAACAACAACAACTAAAGTAGATTTCTTGCACAACATATGAAAAAAAAAGTCCCAAATAACACATGCACACTTAGTCCTTTTCCTGTTGTTCAAGTATTGTCACCTTCCCTGTTGCATCATCAGTACCAGGCCAAACAATGAAGTATTAACACATCAGCCTAGTCTAGTATTTAAATAAATGCAAAGATCAGCCTTATAGCTCAGATCTAATGAGTCAAATAGGGTTTAAAGTCTTAAGACAGAGCAAGTGAGCTCTTCAGGGCAGAAGTTACATCTGCATTAAGTTCCGTATGCCTACATGAAAACAGGAGCTTTTAATGTCACAGTGTTCCGGTTTTGAAATGTAAGATACACTGATATTTGGATGTGAACTCACTAAACAAACATGCTGTAATTAAAAACTTTGATAGCACAAAGGCTTCATCTACAATTTAGTAATTATTTCCATCTTGCTTCTTGGAGTGTAACAACTGAGTGAATTTATTTAAAAAACAGGTGGCATTTTTGAAGTTGTCAACATAAATTTTATTTTATTCTTAATCATATGACAAGCTAGCAACAAACTAGAAAGGAGGGAGAATAGCAGATGTATAAAATTAAATTTGTCAATACTGGTAAATCTGCACAATATGATAATGCTGAGGAAGGAATAATCCTGTCATTCAAGTAGGTAATCCACACTCCACAGGTCATACAAAGTGAGTCAAGTGTTCATGTAAAAGACATCAAGTAACACTGTTTCAATTGAGTGTTTCAAAACAGCGGTACATTGGCCATACAAACCTGTACAGCATACCAAATTGTTTTACATTGGCTGCACACAGTAATAATGTCTTCTATAATGATGCCATTTTCTCCTGCTGTACAGAGCAACACTGCTAAGTCTATGAATTAATGTTTAGATGGCACATTTAGATGTGGGTGAGATTTATCACGACGAAAAGACAAACTTCACCATTTTTTAAGAAAACCCCAATTCAAACTGGGGGGTAATCCACGAAGTAGTATGGGTGAATCTGACAGGGATAAAATTCAGGCTTCCTTAAGTGAGAGAGAAATAACATGCTACCTTCAGTGGCAGACAAGGTAACATAGTCATACGCATTACCTAAATAACAGTATCATTTGTTGAGCTTTTGTGCCTGTCTGTAAAACCAAAAGAACATGCTGTTTTGGAATAACATGCTTCGGAAATCTAGCATGAGCTTGCAAAAATTAGTTTCACATTTTTGAAAAAGTGCAAAAAAAAATCTCTCTTAGAAAACACAGTTGTGTTTGCATCGGAGTCTCTTAGAAAGGTGCTTGGTCCTAGACCGTAACAACACAAGGACTGTTCAGTACTGTTAAGTAAACCCAAAAAGGAAAAAAAAGGCCTTTCTTTATAGATTTATTTAGCAACATTGGGCAAGAGTAAGAAACTTTGGGATTTCTTCTTTCTATAGAAAATTGTTTTCAAATATAAGCACCAATGAATCTTTCTTCTTTCAATTAGAATATCAAATAAAGTACTTCAAACTCACTCACAGGAGCTGTAAAACTTATTTTAGTGATTTATAAAAGCTGAAGAGTGGATGCCATTGTTGTATATGTTTGATCTTAGTATCTTTTTTTCCTTCTCACCTGAAAGTACATGCACACATACAAATTACATTCATCTTAAAATGTTTATTCTCACTCCCTATAGAACAGCACGTAATGTCAGTTGTTTCCTTCTATTACTATTCCACCCTACAAAGTTTCAGAAGCACTGATCCACATCAATCTGACCTGTCAGATTTCCCAGTCCTAGTGATTTTCCAGGGTTCTCAGAAAGGAAGATTTCCTCTCCCTCCTTACTCTGCTCTCAGGGTGAAAGCACTAAACATTCTCATCCATTTTGAAAGGGACTATCCAGACCTTTCCATAATGAGCTTCCTTACCAAATTCCTCTCTACATAACTTCTCAATTTCATCTCATTCACATCACGTATGATTCCATGAAATTCCGTGAAGTAAGAACAACAGTAAAACTAAAAATGTTGCCCACTGTAATACTTTCAGCAATATTCATACTGAATTTCGCTGTAGTTAACTCTTCCAGCATTTTTATCCCAGGCAAATCAACAAAGCACAACTACAACAAGCTCTTCACTGTAAACATACAATACTTTTCACAGTGTCACAGCCTGAAAAAAGAAAATACTAATTTTCATCTCTGCACTTCAGCCTGAACCATATTTTGGAAGCTCAACTCAGCATTTAAGTTACTTATTATCATCTTGCAAATTTGCTGCTCAGTATAGCTGCACTAATAAATGAAATAAAAAAAAAAACACGCACAAGAATCAACTCACCATGCTATTCATTTTTGAAGAGGATGAGCTTGCTCTCTGCTTCCGTAGACTGTGAAGCTCTTCTGCATTGCCATCCTTTGGTTTTATGATCAGTCGACTGCTTCCAGCAGTGCCTTCCGAGGAGGATCTGAGTCGCTTCTCCATAAATCTGCCTTCTCGATATGGACTGAAGCTATTGGCGAGATCAACTACAAATAGACAAGCAATCAGCAATCATCACAGAGAATTATTCTCTACAAATATTTTCTTACAGAAAACACTTGACTTTAAATGCTTAGCAATGCATCACATAACAGTCTAACAGCGATAATTTCAGTAAGGTATCCTGTAGAAAACAGATCCTATTTAACTAAATAAAAGCTTAGCCTTTCCTTCCTTTCTCTCCTTATTATGGAAAATAAAATAGCATAATATCCTGGTTATATCGGTATTCCATATCATGACATCATGCAACAGGCTTTTGGGTATAGAGACATACGTGCACTGAGGAGCTGTACTTCCTAGTTTCATGTTCTCTATAGCAGTCTCATGCAAGTTCTATTTCTCCACGAGAAAGATACACCAAGATACACTACATTTCCCAAGGGCTTCCACATGACCTATGATTCCTGGTGACAGGGGTGAAGTTTTTTCCAGGTTCCAGCAGCCCATCAAGCAACAGCACGGTCATAGCCGCCGCCTTCTCTCTCATTTGAGTTATTAATCGTAACTCTCTTATTATCTTACATTCTTTTACCATTTGTAGTAAATTTGTTATCCCTTCTCATGTTAATTGGGTCATTTTTCTTCCCTTCTCCCCAGAAGGGGAGTAAGGGGTCCCCTTGCCCTGTCACACTTGAAACTGTGACACAAAATAAATGCAACACTCATGAAATTTCTTCTGCCTTTTGCAAGAGAGCAGACATTAACAGCATTACAAAAAGAAAAAATATGTATCACAGAACTATATAAGCATATATTAAGAAATGTATTACATGTCCAATCTGGTCAGACATTCAAGTCACATTTATGACACTGTCAACAATGAAATCTGCCCTGAGACTAAGTACAGAAGAGAAAGTACTTATTGTCACATAAAGTGTACAGAAATACTGTACATTGGCACCCAGTTTTAAATACTATTCAGTGTTCAAAACAGTCTGTTGGTAACAATACCAATACTTTTAATTACATCCTTCCAAACACTACAAACTTTTGCTATGCTCATTTTATTTCACATAGCAGGATTTTCTGCACTTTTTCAGCAGTCCTTAAGTATGCTTGATCACTTTCTAATTTTAAATACATTATTCACTACACAAATTGGGGGAAAAAAACGTGCATTTGGAATAGAATTAAAAAAACATAATTAATCATCGACTTCTAAGAACTGCAGTATTAGCTGTAGTGTTTCAGTGAATATTAAGTTCATTTACAAAAGCCTATTACACTTTCAACACAAGTTAGCTGCCTTACAGGAATACAGCTCAAATATACAATTGCTGATGCATGATTAGAAATGCACACTGAATTTGAAATTCATCACTTTGAGATGCTTCTCATTTTTCATTGTAACTACTCCACTCTATTAAATCAGATTAAGTGTGAGCCCATTTCACAACTGAGCCAAAGACGACAAGCCAAAGTGCTCAGAACACATAACATACTTAAACTGAAACTTTTTTTTTGTCCCAGCTGAATAATCATAGAATCATCATAGAATGGCCTGGGTTGAAAAGGACCACAATGATCATAGAGTTTCAACCCCCCTGCTACTACGTGCAGGGTCACCAATGACCTGGCAACCAAGACCTGGCTGCCCAGGGCCACATCCAGCCTGGTCTTGAATGCCTCTAGGGATGGGGCATCCACAACCTCCTTGGGCAACCATGAAAGCTTATTTAGTGGGTTAATTTGACATTACATAGCCATTTATGAATGTGATGCTCAACAATCCGGTACAGTGAAAAACAAACAAATGAAGAGTAACATCACTTTTGATTGCTTATAATCTACATGACTAAGTAAATGTCCAGGTTTCTCCAGGAGAACAACATGAGAGACAGTGTCAAAGGCTGTGCTTAAGTCTAGGTAGACTGCATCAACAACATTTCCTCATCCACAATGCAAGTCACCTCATCATTGCAACATGGTAGAGGGAGGTCAAGTTGGTCAAGTAGGACATGCCAAGCTGGTTAGTCATCAACCCCTGGTTGGCTCCCAAAAGCTGCGTGATCACAAATCAGATGATGTGTTCTATAACCTTCTCCAACACTGAGGTCAGGCTTTCCCTGAATTTTCCTTCCGACCCTTCTTGTAAATGGGTCTCACTAGAAAGTCTTCAGTCATCTGGGACCTCTGCAGCTGACTAGGACTTCTGAGAAATGATGAAAAGTAGCTTGGTGAGCACTTGCACCAGTTTCCTCAGTACCCTCAGGTAGATGGAGAGTGGTCGCCAAGCCACGCTCCAACATCCTTTGGCAGTCCTACTAACTGGGGATGACGCAGTGGATTGGAGACTGGCAAATGTGACACCCATCTTCAAAAAGGGCTGGAAAACATTCCTGGTAGCTACAGACCTATCAGTCTCACCTCGGTGCCGGGAAAGGTTATGGATAATCTTGGGAGCCATCATGGACCAGTTAAAGGTCAACCAGGGGATCAGGCCCAGTCAGCATGGGTTTACGAATGGTAGATCCTGTCCAACAAACCTGATTTCATTCTGTGACAAGGTGGATGAAGGTGGGTTAATGCCAAAGGTAAGGCTGTCGATGTGGTCTACATGTGTGGCTGGAAAGCTGCCTGATGGAAAGGGATCTTTGGTGTACTAGTGGACAGTCAGCTGAATATGAGCCAGCAGTGTGCCCAGGTGGCCAAGAAGGCCAATGGCACTCTGGCTTCTATCAGGAATGGTGTGGTGAGCAGGACTAGGGAAGTAATCCTGCCCCTGTACTCGGCACAGCTGAGGCCTCGCCTCGAGTATTGTGTTCAGTTTTGGGCACCTCAGTACAGAAAGGACATGGAGATGCTGGGGCAGGTCCAAAGAAGGGCAACAAGGCTTGTGAAGGGCTTGGAAAATATGCCCTATGAGGAGCAACTGAAGGAACTGGGGCTGTTTAGTCTGGGGAAAAGGAGGCTGCAGGGAGACCTTCTTGCTCGCTTCCAATACCTGAAAGGTGCTTACAGTGAGAGTGGGGTTGGACTCTTCTCAACGGTGACAGGCGACAGGACGAGGGGAAATGGCCTCAAGTTGTGCCAGGGTAATTTTAAGTTGGATATTAAGAAACACTTCTTTACTGAAAGGGTTTTAAGCACTGTAATAGGCTCCCCAGGGAGGTGGTTGAGTCACCAAACCTGGATGTGTTTAAAAACCATTTGGATGTAGTGCTCAAGGACATGATTTAGTGAAGGGTTGTTAGAGTTAGGGTAGTATGGTTAGGTCATGGTTGGACTTAATGATCTTTAAGGTCTTTTCGAACCTGAGTGATTCTATGAGATCCCATCCAATCCCATAGATATGTAATAGTCTAGGGGAAGAGCAAATCACTGTTTCCTCCTGAATTACAGGGAGTATTATTCAGAAGAGTTATCCCATAAGTGGAACTTTGTGCTTCCTTAAACATACTTCACAGCTTCTATGATATTCAGCTTTTCCTGACGAGACTTGCAGACCAGTGGTACAAATCTGGCATAAGTTGAAGCCAGCAGATGCCTGTATTTAAGCAGCATGATCTAGGCTGAAGCGCATGGAAAACAAAGCCAAAATGACTGAAATTGTACAAGTTATCAGATACCACATCTCAGGTTGATAATATAGTTCTTTTAATCAGAGCAGCGAATGATTTTCTTTGAGATTTTAGTTACAATTTTCTATAGACTGAGATCCAGGAATAGCTTATTCACTCCATCTTGTTAGTATTTTCTAACTCCTTTTTGTAAGCTAAAGACCCAGCTGCTACTTAACCTTCTCCATTACATAATCTATGAATTGAGAATCTGCACAGTGCTGTTTCAGAGTACAATAATATATTGCTGTTTCAATCTGCCATGGTAATATTTCCTCCAGACTACTTTACAGCATCATCTCAGTAAAAGCATGTGAACATCAGGAACTTTTGAAACATAGAGTATTGCAAGATACGAAGTAAATTATTGCTCATAATCAGCTAAAGGAGTTCTTTTTTGGCATTTTTCCTTTTGACAAACAATGTAAGTCTTCGACTCAAGTCCAAAATATGCATGCCTCAAAAATCCCAGAACTTCCATTCAAGAAGAGGCAAGAATCAATATTCTTTCTTAATGCATTTTCTATCAAAGGAAAACAGATACCAACATCACTGATGGATGTTATTACTATTAAATGGTAATGAACCCCCAAAAAATCAAAGGCTTCCGTTTTATACCTCTTGTTTTTCTGATTTAAGCTTGATTTGGAAGGAAAGAGCAATTCATAACTTTTCATCTTTCCAGACAGCACTGACAAATACTTTGGACCAAACAACCTCTAAATCGTAACTCAGTAAAAAGAAAGCAAGCCAACTCCAAAACAATCAAACCTCACAATTAAATAACTGAGTACATACCGTTAGGATGGTTTGTTTCATATCCCTGTTGTGTTCTAAAGGACTGAGGTTCAGAATATTGAATAATCTTAGGTTCCATTACAGGAATTGTTTCTCTTATGTGCTTAGAGAACGTGTTTTCCAATTGGTCCTCACTCAACTCCTTTGCTGCTGGCGAGTGCAACCCCAGTTCTTCTTTATGCTGTAACGCAAAGGTTTCTATATTCAACTTTGCTGAGTTCATTTCTCCTTTATGCCTGGCATCTGTAACACAAAGTTCATTGGCTTGCAGTGATGCTTTTGTTTGAACAGCAGCTGAGGTTTTGAACAAGGTATTAGATTCAACACTACACAAGCTTGCATGACTTGCAGGAGATACAGAAGCGGACTGGCAAGTACTTCCCACATAATCCGTTTTCTTCAATGGAACAGCAGCAGGATTAAAGATTATCTGAGAGGTAGAGACACTGTGGCCAAAATCCTCTTTAAGCAACGCTCCATTCCCACTGCTGGGCAGAGCATCAACCTCCGAAACAGAATCCTCCGTCAAAGTTATGAAGTCAGAGGGGGTCTGGACAGCCGTGAGGTCAGCTGAGAGCAGTGGAGACTGCAAAGCACTCCCCATGCACTCTGTCACCTCAGCTGAGCATGGAGAAGGGGATGCAGCAATCACTGGCTCGCTTTCAACGTAGGATTTTATCTCCAGCATGCACCCAGTCTGAGGCACAGAGGAAACTGATTGACTCTGTGGAACCGGTTTGGAAAACTTGTAGTGTGATGAGAAAGATTTAGGGAGCAGTTTTCGTGTGGACTGTTTGACAGAGCAGCGGCTCTGCTCCTCCACAAAGCCAGAATCGTCACCCTCATTTTTGCCAGAGCTTATGCAATTTATAAAGACATTTTTATTAGCTGAAGGCTCCTTTCCCTTTTCAAAATCATCCGTCAAAGACCTTGTTATCTTTTTGCTGCGAGAGCTGCCAAAGCTAACCGAATGCCTTCCTCTGCTTTTAATGTGTTCCTCCAGGCACAGTTTTTGAAAAGTGCTGAGAGAAGGCTGGGCACCATTTGAGATGTTAACATTCTGGCTGGCGGCATCAGGCTTTTGCTCCCCCCCTTTCTTGTTATGGAAGCTAATGGAAGGAGTTCGAAATATGCTCCGGCGCTTGCCTGTGCTCCCTGAGCTGGAGTTAGTGCTGGATGGGGAGGAGGTGTGCACACCCACAGCGCTGGCAGAGGAAGGCGAGGAAGGGAGGGAGTCATGTCTCCGGCTAATACTTCTCCTGAATATTGGCAACCGAGATACTAGAGTTGATCGCCTGGATCCTGAGTCCCCCATCAGGGCACGAGGTGTTCACACTTCTTCACAGCCAAGAAATTAATCTGGGGTGAGAAAAAGAAACAGAATAATAATTCAGCCTAAAGGCCAAATGAACAAGTTTTAAGTCAGCCAAAACACCTGAGACATCAACATCTACCTTCTGTACAGCTCCATCTCATTATATATTAGAATTTCACTTATTTTTGTTCTGCAGTGCCAAAATCCTAGTAATCAAGCAAAGATGTATATCTTGTGTAGAATGTTTTGAGCCACAATTGTATACATTATGCAGTGCATCTCATACTGGGTAACAGTAGAAACCTACATGACACACAAATATTTCACCCAAATATCCTTTGTTATGTAAGTTCTTAACAAGTCTCCCTATAAAATACAACCTCTCTGAAAAGAGATGATTGATTTTTCTGCATAAAGTGAAACACGATTTTGGTTTCCTAAACATTCATTTTTGCAAGAAAAATGAACAAGATTTAAAGTTTCCAATCTTGCTGTTCAGTTGGATTTTTAATTCCTTTATGTATTCCTACTAAAGGTAGTACATACCATCTTTGAGCAAACAAAATGCTAGTGTTGCAATCAGGCTCACCAACACCCATTCTTCCTAGAAAACGTATAGTTCTAGCAATTCACTGTCAAAATGTATGACCATGTTGATAGATTTGAACTTTAAAATTCCATTTTAGCAGTTGAGTAAGAACCTCTTGAAGTCGCTTTTCTTGCGAATCAGATGTTTTTGCCCATTTTTCATAATCAGCAAAAAGTGTTTTCTACACACATTTAGTGTCTTAATATTTAAGAAATAAACGCTTGTATTAACAGCATAGCAGATACACAACAATAAAACTAATCTTTACAAAATACAGAACAGTTGTTCCTCCTTTTGGTTCCTACCATATTAAACTACTGTGGTGAGTGACAGGACCACTGAGAGAACAATAAAACCAGATGATATGATCACAAGAACAAGAGAGCTGTAACGCCTGAGTGCAACTTCCTCAATTGCAAGCATTCAGCACATAGGAAAAAAATATCAGGTCATTTATCTAAGCAGAATTTGTATGTCAAGGACAAAAACCAAATTCATTCATCTAATGAGCAATTCAATATACTTTATGTACCTACAACAAATATATATGAATGGTATATTTATATAGTGTTATGTATACACATACAAACATACATATACATACATATATTAAATGGGTACCTATAATTACATCTATACTATATTACTGTAAAAGAAAGAGTAATGATTAAGCTTAGAGATTTTGGACTAGACAACTTTGTCAGCACGGCTCCAGTCTGAATGTGCACTATCAAGCAGCCACAATTTAAGTAGCATCAGGAATTAATTAGGTTTTCAAGCTTATGAAGTGAGACACAGCTTGCAAACAGCCACTGATTTCCAGAACACACTGGCAATTACAAGCTAAAACTTGAGCTGGATAATACTGAAGTCCAGCAATTGAATTGACACAAATTTGAATTCCAGTCTTACAGGGATAGAATTGGTTGTACAGGCAAACAAGCAGGTTATTAAAATAGCTTTGCATCAAGTAAACCAAGTGACACAAGGCCTCTGGTATGCAAGGCCCCTCATGTTTACAATTCTAAGAGAAAAAGTACTGGCAGCAGCGGAGAGAATCCAGGCCGTCAGGTCACGTGAGAACTTACGTTGCACTACATTCTTCACCTGCCCACAACTCAACCTACTGAAAACACACCAGAAAGCTCCATGCAGCCCCCTCCACACAAACCTATTTTTAACCACCTTCAGATATATCGTGGTGTTGTTGGTGGTTTTTTTTTTTTTTTTTTTTTTTGGTTGGTTGGGTTTTTTTTTGCTTTTGTGAACATGTGCTTGCAGGCATACAGATGTGTGCAGACAACACAGGAATATTCAATAAAACTATGAAGGCCCTTCCTAGTATTTTAATCAGATATCACAGGCACTGAAAAGAGCTTTTAGAATGTAGTTTCACAGCTGCAAGAGATAGGCCAAATATTTTTAAAATATATTAAACTGCTATAGACTTTGTTACGCTCAAACAAATCATGATTCACTCCCGTTGTCTGCTCTCAGGCCCAGATCTTAAGTATCAGTTCATTGGAGATCAAGCCCTCCTATTATATAATTAGGAAATTAACTCAACTGGGAGCCAAAGGAAGTATAAAAAGGACAGGAAAAGCACATGTTGTAATTCCATTTGCAATAAGAAATCTGTGTCTAAAGAATAATATACATTATTCCTATCAACCAATCCTAGTGCTACAGCCCAGGTGGTAGCAGTTTTTAATGGAATTCCTTGCCTCTAACAGCAGATAACATAAATGGCATTTGCTCATTCGTTCTTCCTTGCCTCTTGAAGGCAGAGCACACACAGGCTGTCAACACTTCTATCATCCAGGCAGCAGAAATCCTCACACATTAAATAAGCTCATTACAATAAGGTATAAGCTTATTATAATCAAGTATAAGCTCATTAAAACATTTACCATTCTTTCTAGGGAAACAATGGCTACCATAAAACATTTCTGAAAACAAACACAGTCATGTATACAGGAATGCTTAATTGCATATATGGGACAATGTTAAGTGCCAAAATTCAGCATTGAGTCAAAATGACTGTTCTACTTGCAATATATGAAAGAATATATATTGACATACACAAACAGTTAAGACTTTTTTCCTTAATTCAAAAGGCTTATAAACTGCCATCTATGTTCTATTATTAACTACATTAAAGAGGTGTTGCTCCCTTTCAGTCTTCACATCTACCTTAATTGTGTTTACTATTTTATAGCAGTAAATCTTAACAAGTGAAATTCAGTTCAGCCACATTATTATTCTCTACACAGCAAAACGTTTATTCTGTACCAAGCCACTAATTTTCTATATCCGATATTCTTAGTCCAACTGACAAAAGATCTTAAAAATAAAGGAAAAAGAAAACAGTACAGAACTATCTTTGCAAGGGCAAAAGCTAGCTGTCATTCCAGACTAATCTGTCAACTAACCTGGACACTTCCTACAACAATCACAGCTATTCTGATCCTGCACATTAATTCTAGGACCGACTAAAAAGCTTCTTTTACCTTCAAGAAACAACAGCCTTGTTAAAACGCTAGCTAGAATACTAGTCAAGTAAACAAGAAGGACCTACAAAAACAAGACAGGCAACTCTGGGATGACTTTCCATTATATCAGCATCATTGCTTAAGAAGAAAATGTATTTGGCACAGCCATCACATATATGAGTAGTCAAAATATAGTCTGAATGATATTTAATATAGAGGTCAGAATGCAACTACATGATACAACTTGAGTCACTACGAGTCCAACTAGCCAGAAATAACATTACCGACTGTTTTCTCCCTTCACTTTGAAATTGTTGTTCCTTTTCTCCCCCCACCCCAGAATCTCTTAATTCCAAATTATGCTTGTACTGTGAAATAAAAGCGCATTAGGATTCATTCTTAACACGTTAATTTTCTGCTCATAAAGGAACTTAGTCAATACACAAACTACTACTATTTTTTTTTTTTTTTAGTATTATTTCTAAAACCCAAATATTGCTGAAACAGAGGAACTTACTTAATTGACTACTACAGTAGGAAGTTCAATTCTGCTTTTTATGGGAAGGATTTTTGATGTGCATTTTTTCATCTGGTGTAACATGAGCCAAAGTACGGTATTATGAGAGAAAATATATAACCTATCTTTAAAACACTTAGTTGCAGTCGGAATAATGGTGGATTATTCCATGATCTGCTTTTCCTGACATATTTGGCTACAGCTCCAAAACTCCATGCTCCCACGTTAACACCAATGCAAATAAGAAATATGCAAAGCGTGAGGCAGAATGTGAACAAGACTTTTCTCCCCCATTCTTAGCAATTTTAATAGTTAACCAGATGTAAATAGTTTCTTTTCACATTGCTCTGCACCAAGATATTGCAGAAATGAAAATAAGAAAAATAAACTGATTAATCTCAAAAATATACTAAAGTCATGTACTCTATTGCGAGAGAAAACACAGAGGCCAAATGTTTTATACTTCTTCCCATACAGGAGATCTTAGGAGGAACAATCCAACCAAACGATATTATAAAAAAAATATGTAAATGAATGGGGTAAGAATTTTACAACATGCTCTGTACTTTGTATGTTGTATCTTACCAAAAGAAAAAAGCGACTTTCAACTTCCAGCTAGTAAATATAGAAAAAGGAAAGCACAAGTACTTGAAATGGGTAAAAATCATCCAAACACTACCCAGTGTCTGTAGAGAAATCTATTGGCTGACCACTAGCTGAACAATAAACCCCAGTATTGTTAATTTTCCCTTCCGCAGTTACTCAGAGAGCTGTGCCAGGGCATGCTAGGTATTTAATAGAGCAGCTCTGGCTGGGGCGTTTAGACACCAGTAGATGGAGCAGTCGATCTGCTTTTTAACTGACTGGAAATACGACAAAGCATTAGCTGCCTTCTGCATTCCTCAGTCCTTGAATCAAATTTAGGACCTGAAATTGTTTGTGAATTTTACCATTACCATGAATGTATGTCCACACTAAAATCTAATAGATGCTTATTCAACAAATTATTGTCGTGTGTAGGCCAATAAACTTTTTTCCATTATAAATACTACCTCTAAACATTTTCTAAACAAATCTTCCCTAAAGATGTCCTCCTTAAAAGACATCTCCTAGAAATATTTAACAGTATATTCTACCTAATAGTCTAAACAGGAAGCTAAATGACAAATACCTGAAAGGCCCTGACCTTTAATCAAAACAAGAACAGAAACACTGAATCAGGAATCGTTTAATAAATGAAACACAGAGGACTAATGTGAATATTTGAACAGAGAGCATGTGTGGTCCTCGTGTAATATCTCCTGCACCACAGAGATGTCTGCAGGGACCACTTGGCTCCAGACTTACACAGACGTGACACTGACCCGAGGGTACTACAAGCACCTGAATTAACTCCCAAATAAACAAACACATACAAAATAAATACTTTTCATTTTCAGTCAGTCAGCAGAAGTCTGGTACAGCTCAGGCACTCACGATGAACTGTCCATTAGCCCAGCAGGCAGCTTCACAGCCTATGTAATCCACACTTAGATACTTAGCAACTAAGCACTACTGCCTTGAACATTATTCCAGTTTTACCAAATTTTGTTCCAATCTTACTCGTGTCTCCATCATATTTATTTCATTTTGCTTTTTTCCTTTACATAGCCCATCAAATCCATTAAAATACTTGTTCTGCATTTAAAACAAACTTCTGTGTATGAACTCTTAGAACTTCATCTGCTATCAGTGATAATATAATTGGAGTAAAACAGTTTCATTGAAAATACAAGCAAAACCAAACACTTTTATAACAGAATACATTCACCAGCTAAGTTGGATTGTTGATATTGAAGCAATTTGTTTTTGCAAATGAAATTTCGCTAGCATTTCCCTCTAATACCTAGCTCCATTTGCTTTTTTGAACATTTTCTCCTTTTCTTTCCATATGTGTATAACCCTTGCCACATGTTACTAAAATCAATAATCTTGTTTGTAGAACAGTTGCCACAGCTGTATTCTGTGTCTGATTTTATAAGTGAGAATGATCTTGGCAATCACTTAGTTTGATTTTTCCTCAACAGTTATTTTTAAGCAAAGCAAGACTAACTAACATAGAGAGCTGAATACCTAGAAAATTCCTCATGTCTACACATGCATACAACTCAACACATCTTCTCTTCTCTGTACTGCACTGTGTGTGTTTATCAGGAAAAAAGGAAAAAAAGAAAAAAGGCCACAGAATACAAGCACTGAGATACCTTAAGTCAAAAAGCGACATTTCCCTCGGGTTCACAAGTTCAGGAGTCCATGCTTACTTTTTTTTTTTTTTTTCCCTCTGAAGTGTTAGTGCTTTCAGAAACAACAAAGGAAGAAAGCAAATTAATTTGCAGGAAGTAAACTTGAAGTCACACATACATCAACACCACTGTCTCCAGTTCTAACTGGTCAAGTACAAAAAAAAAAAAGCAGCTTTCATAAGTCTTCAACTGCAACCCCCTGTGTTTGGATTAAATCAAAACTGTAACAAACATACAATGCAGGTCATAGCTCTTTCCTATGTGAATTTCAAATACCCAGTACCTTAAATGCCTATGTCACTTCCTAGCATACACCAGCACTTCTGGTCAACCGGGGAGGTCCTAGAGGATTGCAGGCTTGCCAGCATGACTCCAATCTACAAGAAGGGTCATAAGGAGGACCCGGTGAACTACAGGCCTGTCAGCCTGATATCAGTGCCAGGAAAGGTCATAGAACAGGTCATCTTGAGTAGGATCACACAGCATATGCGGGACAACCAGGGAATCAGTGGTGGGGAATGGAGTTAAATCCAGATGGTGATTGGTCATGAGTGGCGCTCCCCAGGAGTTGGTACTGGGTCTTGGCCTGGTCAATATCTTTATTGATTACCTGGATGAGGGCATTGAGTGCATCCTCAGTAAGTCTGCAGATGACACCAACCTGGCAGGAAGCATCAAATCTGCTTGAGGTTAGGAAGGTTTGTACTGAGGGATCTAGCCAGGCTGGATTGAGGCCAACAGGATGAAGTTCAACAAGACCAAGTGTCAGGTCCTGCACAATGGTCACAACAACCCCTGCACCTGGAATATTACATTGAGTTTTAGGCCCCTCACCACAAGACAGACACCAAGGCCCTGGAACATGTCCAGAGAAGGGCAACAAAGCTGGTGAGAGGTCTGGAGCACAAGTATGATGAGGAATAGCTAAGGGAACTGAGGTTGTTTAGTCTGGATAAGAGAAGGCTCAGGGAAGACCTTATAGCTTTCTACAATTACCTGAAAGGAAGTTGTGGTGAGGTGGGGGTCAACCTCTCCTCTTGTGTGACCAGTGATAGGACTAGGGGGAACGGCCTCAAGTTGTGCCGGGGCGGATCAGGTTAGATATTAGGAGAAATTTCCCCTCTAAAAGGGTGGTCAGGTGCTGGAACAGGCTGCCCAGAGAGGTAGTTGAGTCACCATCCCTGGAGACGTTCAAGAAATGCTTAGATGTGGTACTAAGGGACAGGGTTTAGTGGGGAAATGTTGGCAGTAGGTGAATGGTTGGACTAGATGACATTGGAGGTCTTTTCCAACCTTGGTGATTCTATAATAAATGGTATCTCAAAGAACTTCACTATAATATATGAAATATCAAGACATAGGTGAAGCATTCTTTTGGGTAGCCTTCATATTCACCCTGCAACCAGTTACTCTTCAGAAAGACCTGGGATTGTCTACTAGCAAAACTTTAATTATGTGAAGAGGATAACCAACTGATTTTCACCTGTCCTGGAGTCAGATACAAATAGGTCAGCAAAAAGGACAAGACCATACCATAGTGAGGTCACAGTCACACTTGTGTGTCTGTTTTTTGGTGGGCTTCTCTGGAATAGAGGAAACTGCACCTCTGACCCCTATTTGTTATCTGGATTCTGGAAAAGCGTACAAGACATTTCTTATGGCACCTGCTATTCACAGTATTTATGTAACTTAATCAGAAACAGATTTGTAAATAACCTGAAAGACCAAGTCTCAAAGACAGCTTATGCTTGCTTTGTGATTCAAATGCCATGCCATCCACTCCTCTAACTACTATTTCCAGAAGTGTTTGAATACAAGCGAGTTATTCACTACTAACAAGTGGACTTGCACAGGTCACTGAGTGCAAATGGTAATTACAACATACATAAACACGTTGATTAACATTGAGAGATACCTTTGGCAGACACAGAAACGTCAGCCTGGTTACCAGGCTGAATAGCATCCTCCTTCCTATCCACAATACAAACGGTAACGTGTATGATGCTTTAGGGATAACAGAATTTTACTCAACGAAGAATTTAATAAGAATGTAAGTTTGGATTTCACGCTCAACATAGGATTTAGTCAGCACTCATTTACAGGTGGTGATTTGATTTCCAGCTGTATAGATTAAGCCCCACTTTTAACTTGTGTGTACACATTCTGTTCCTTACTACATGTCTTTCCTTACTTTTATGTATAAGTAGTTAAGACTATCCTAAAAAGAGAAGCCTTCAAGAACCTTCCTGTTTCTTCATGCAAGACGACCAGCTGCAATGTGCCCACAAGAGCAGTGACTTGTTTATGCACTGGCAACCAACAGAGCTAGCATTTCACCCAGATCAGGACACTGAAGCAGGACAAACTCCTTGCCAGCTTCTTACTCTGCAATTGAAGTGGAACAGATCATCACCACATAAGCAAGTCACTATTCTCAGAAGGAAAACAGAGGAAGTAACACAGCCCTAACTCTATACCAACACTACACTGTCACAACATTAGATCTGCCAATAGCGCGAAGTAAAATGCCAGTGCTAAAGTTCCCACAGGCATCAGAGCACCTCTATCTGCTCTCTCTTTAAACAACAACTTAAAACATTCTGCTGACTCACAAGACATCATAAACATTTTTAAAACATGATCCAGCTCATTTTTGTTAATACTCAGGTTTACATAGTGATTTCAGGTTCTGCTTCAATGTGTTTGTTGCAAAATCTGTCATTCAGTAAACTGCAGATTCGTATCTCTTGTTGCCTTCAAGCAAACATCTCACAATTGCCTTAGCCCTTTGTGGCCCCAGTAGGATTGAGTGCCTTTATTCCATGCCCTCCCTTGTCTGTTTCTCTTATCTTCCAGAATGATAACTTCACTGTCATCAGCAATTTATTTTTTATTCTTAAGCTTCCTGCACTTTTTCTAGTTTGGCTGCTTTTCAGTCTCAAGAGCTGCCTGCTTCTGCTGTGTATATGGCAGCCCATGACAACAACAGTGTCATTTATTACCTCTGTGGCTGGCTGCATGTGTGACCTTAACTGCATTAAAAATGGACCAAATCCTCATCTGCTGCAAATTCACGTGGCTCCACTGAAGTGATTCATGTTAATTTAAAACACTTGGCCTCTCCCCTCCATAAGCCTCAGTCACCCCATTGGCAGTTTTTCTTTCACTCTTGGAAAAGCAATCCTTGGACATGTACTATCTAATTACCCCTAGTACACAAACTCCCTGTTTTAGTGGATGGAAGCTGGGTTTTGTTTGTTTCTCTCTTTTTCATGCTGACCAATGCAGGAAGAAACCTATTTCTATCATTTTAATGATCTATAATGAAAATTGACAAATCCCTAAGGAATTCATCATGCAGTCCTGAAGATTCATGAGTTTCATTCCTACTTTTACTTAAGTATCTGCTTAGAGCTGCTTTTAAAAACAACACCAAGACAGAGGGATCCATAGCCACCTTACATCCTTACCGGAAAAAGGACTGGGCAACAAAAACTCCGCCAGGAGAACCAAATAAACTGAAGAATTTAAGAAATAAAATACATGAAGGTAGTTAATAGTATTCACCAAAGTAAATCATGAAGGCCCAGCCTAACCTAAAGCAAACTAATTTACAAATTGGTTTGATTAATAACAAGGTAATTGTAGAACACCACTGTAGCAGTTGTTGGCTATGCTGTCATGAAATAATACATCATTAAGAGCAACAGGAGTGAAAATGCTCTTTTCCAAATTCCCTGAAGTTGAACAGAAGAAAACAACAATTCCCAAGTCATGCTTTGAAAGAAGATGAACTGAAAATTCTCAGACTAGTCACAGCTTGCTAACTTGATTCCTGCCCCCACAGGCATTGCTAGACTTAAGATGTGCTCCTCATGGGGCTGAATATTAAATACATTAATAATTTCCAACCCTGGTATTATGTCATTTTAATTGCTAACTAATTGCTTTAGTTTCTTTATATGTTAATGTATTTTACTAGACATAAGTTTTGTAGGAAGAATACCTTTTTTCCTAATAAATCCATTAAATTTAGAAATAAAATTTCAATACTTATGTTTTGCTGAGGACTTCCATAAATCTCAGCAATGACTCAAGGCTATTACCCTTTCAATTTGCTGAAATACAAGTATTTGCAAGTTAGATTCAAATAAGTCTAATACATCTATCTTTTCACTAATAAAAACAATAACAGAGAAGAAACCCCCAGATGAAAATTCTCAAGACAATTAAAGACATTCATACACTCTAATTGTGACTGTGAGCTGTTAATCAAACATGGGAACACTGAGTCTTATTTCTATAGCAGTGAGTCTACTTAAGAGCAGGAAGTATGGCACACGTTAGGAGATACAAGTGCCATAGCAAGTAATCCCCAGAAATACACACTCCCAGCTTATGCACACATATTAAAAACTGGAATTTCATTTTGAAAACTGGAAGTTAAGAAGCTCTAAGCAAAAAACTGCTTTGCGACCGAAACACTTGTGACAACCCCTCCTTCTCAATTACTAGGAGAATCATACTGAACTGTCACACAGGTATTTCACTTCCGTTCTGTAAAAGCAACTTGAGACATTTAGATGAAAAGAAGGCTGTAATAACATCTTCTTGCATATTAGAGAAATATGAAGTACTATACCATAAATAGTTCAAACAAACTTTTTTAACCTCATGTTTAAACGTCTCTTACAATTGCCTCTTGTTCTAAAGCTTACTGCCTCTCTCAACTGAGATCTGCTACCTGAATCCACCTCCATCACAACTTCTGAACAGTTCTAAACAGTCATCTCCAAAACTGATCACATCAGGTAACAGCTAACCTCACAAGGTAAGGCTTTCACTGTATACTGTATGTTCCTGGATGTCTCTGGTAAGCCTTTGTTAACTTCAATCAAAACAAAGTTCTACAATTTAAAAGTGTCTACAATCAAGCTCCATCCTAATGTCTTCTAAGGCAGTATTATTACTTCCCTTTAGCATTAAATGCAACTCTTAAAGCTAGGATGGTCTTCTGAGCAATCAAATACACTGAAAGCATTTTCATAAAAACACAACTCCTGAAAGTCCAACCAGAAAACTAACTTCTCACTAGGGAACTATCTCCTTTTGTACTATGTCTCCTGGCTGGAAAGACTACAAGCAGAACAGATTACATCAGACCTACAAGGTGCAGAGGAAGACCAGCAGCTGTTCCTTTACAATGCAACCCTTCAAAACTTAAAAAACACCAATCTGTAACATGCATTTCCTCTCCAGCCACTTTCAATATATAAGAGGTTTGAACAGAGCCAGAAGGCTGTCAAGCAAGGGAGCAAATAGCAACAGATAAATATTGACAGAAGTCACATCCCACGTAATTCCAAGTGGGCTATTACATTGGTGACCTACCTCAAGGCAGAAGAGCATAGAATGACATACAATACAGAAAGATGGGAGAAAAAGAAGTGGGGTGATAAAACTAAGTGAGAACAAAGAAGAGTTCCCAGGCTGTTCAGACTTCTTGTGTTGCTGGACATATTTTTTTTCTTTTTTTCTTTCTTTTTTAATTCTATCAAAAGCTATCACACAGAAAAGTTTACTTATACTAATTGCTTAACGGCACTATCTCAGAACCAATTAAATCTCATGGAACTTACAGATAGGACTTTCTCAACAAGCATGCTATGCAGGTTTTTTTTGTTTTGTTTTTCTTACACTAGCTCACTGATGCTAAGAAATTCAACTCGGGAAACAAGGAAAGCACGTAAGCACATGCTTAACTTGGGGAATGAGAATAATGTCACCCTTAGTCAGTAAGACACTTAAAAGTAAGACACAACTCTCAAAACAGGAGTGGTCTCACTGACTTCAACATAAGTACGATGCTAAATGCTTTGTCAAGTCAAGTGAACAAGTATATAATTTAGTCCCCTTTCACTGGATGACTTAGACATCCTGCTTCTTGCATTTCATACTAAAAGACAGAATAGTAAAAACAAACTTTAAAGGTTAAATTAATTATATAGTTACTGCAAACGAAAATGCCCTACTCTGAATGTCGTTATGCTTAGAGTTGTAATGAGTTCTCAGTGTATTTTACATAGTTGGAACAAATGAATACATCATTTTCTTAAATTTATGCGCAAACCTAATTTGTATGCAGAACAATTATGAAGATCTAAGAAATGTAAAACCAAGATACCTTGCGATTCTGAGCTCAAAAAAAAAACAGAGCTATAAAAGCAGATTTAACACATTCATGTGAGAACACAAAACCGTGATTAAAAGACAGCTAAACACAGGCAGGACTCTCTGCTTTTGTGAGGTCCTGAAGCACTGTCTGCATTGCATAGAAGTTATCAAAAAATCAAGTTTGGGTGTTTCCCAGTCACGTCAACAGCCCTTCAGAAATAAACAGTTTGTACACCTCATTTTTAATGCTTAATAGTTTCAGGTGAAAAAGAGACTCAAAAGCATGTTACTCCACTTATACATAAATACTCATGAGATATCAACGTATGCATAACACTGCCCTCCAGCTCCATACAAGATAAGGTTTTGTTGATCCAGTAGTCTTCTTCAAGAATGAGTGAGATAAGTAGTTTTGTATACCCTTTTACACAGGAACATTTTGCTTGATTTACTAGCACTGGTGAGCCTGAAGAAAGCTTGCAGGAATACATAGGGACAGAACTTATAAATAAACAGGAAAGAAAACTCAGAAAAAATGAAGCTCTGTGATCTCATTGACTATGTAGTCTCTCACAATTGAGTAACTACAAGCCCACAGTCAGATGTTCTGAACAGCTTTAAGTATTAGCTCCTTAAAGTGTTTCTTCATGTCCTACTCCATTTCACCTGATCTCTAAAAATTTAAATGGCCATAATGCTTCCATACTTTCAAAGCAGCCTGCAAATATTAGAAAGTGTGCCATGAATACCAACTTGCAGTCTCTGCTGTTGTAAAAAACAGTTGACAATCCTTTTTTCAGAGCCAGTTTTCCATGGCTCTCCCACTCCTAGCAGTAAATATTCTTTCTTTTGTAGCCCATATTGAAAACCTTTGTTTTTCCAATTTTAACGTCACATCTTTGTATTTTCAGTAATTTTATCTTACTCTGTTTGGATGCACCTGCTTTCAGTTGGAAAAGATCAGTCAGAAGGTTTTGTTGCATCTGAAAATGAAGCCCTACAAAAATGAAGAATACAAAAAACTACAGATCTCCACATACACTAGTTTTCATTCCCTAATTATTAAGGAGCAATTAAGGATCCTTTTGTTTGCCATATAATGAAGTTTTTCAACTCATACAAATGAGTGAGTTAAAAGCAAAAAAACAGACACTCAAGCTACTCATTACTTACTACTTACTACTCACAGAAGCTACTTAAGCTTCTGTGAATAAGTTAGTATTTGGAACAAGCATACTTGTTCAACTGTCAAACTCTTGGCATATTTACAGCTTCCCCTACATTTCCATAAGTTTAGTATTGAGAAATGGATTATGTTTGGTGATTATTATTCTTCAGAAGAGACCATATCATCTGACCACAATGTTCTACTACTTACAAAATACAAAGAAAATTTTTTGTCAGAAGATGTAAACCATAACCACCATTCAAGAGAATAAAGTAACATCAACTGAATTCCAACAGTAGCAGTTAATCTAAACAGTCTTACTTTTTAAGCGTGAAGCACCTAACTTCTAAACATTGGAGTAGTACACTTGTTATTCTCATGGGGGTATGCAAAGATGGCAAAACCAAGAAACAGACAGCATCACACAAGCCTGTAGAGTGTCCAAGTGACCAAGATGACCCAGGGCATCCCAGCTTGTATAAGTAGTGCGGTCATCAGAACTAGGGAAGCAACTGCTCCTCTGTACTCAGCCCACATCCTGAGTACTGTATTCAGCTCTGGGCCCATCACTACAAGACAGACGTTGAATTGTTGAAACACATTCAGAGAAGAGCAACAAAGCTAGTAAAGGGACTAGAAAGCAAGAGTTATGAGGACTGACTGAGGGAACTGGACCTGTTTAGTCTTGAGAAAAGGAGGCTGAAGGGAGGCCTCACCACTCTTTACCACTACCTCAAGAGATTACAGTGAGGAGAGTACTGGTCTTTTTTCTTCGGTGACAAGTGATTGGACACAAGGAAATGGCCTCAATTCGCACCAGAGGAGGTTTAGATTGGCTTTCAGAAAGAATTCCTTCACTAAAAGGGTGGTTAGGCATTGGAACAGACTGCCCAGGGAAGTGTTGGAGCCTGCACCCCTGGAGGTTCTTAGGACCTGTGCAGACATAACACTTAGGGACATAGTATAGTGGTGGACTTGTAAAATGTTAGGTGATGGTTGGACTTGTTGATCTTATGGATTTCTTCCAACCTAAATGATTCTACAAATCTGGAGCAGGCAAACACTCTGTCGAAGTTTCAACATGACAGTTAAATGTACTAATAATTAGCATAGTAGCTCCCACGATTCCTAACCGTTAACTGCATGTCACACAATAAGCAACTGCTTTGCAATTGTAAGCCACACATTTAAGCAAGTACTTCAACTACAGGCTCTCTTTGCATGCTGTAAAAACTGCGCCAACAAAACAACACAGAGGAGTTCCAGTTCACAGGAGTGAAACGTTCGGAGGTAATGAAAGAGAACTCTGTTGCTGGACAGCAGCTGCCAGTTTCAGAGCAAGCAAACTTGCTGCTTTAGCACAATAAAACACATTTTATATGAAATTTCTGTAATTTAAAAAGCGTTACCAAGAAATTGAAATAGTGACAGCACCAGCTTTCTGCCAGCTTGGATAAGATATTCAGAAATCATCAGATGCACTGCAGGCTCAATCAGACAGTCTTACTGGCATCTCTTGAAAAAAAAAATCACCATTCTATGCAGGAAGGCAATGAGTACTTTTAAAAATGTAATATCTCACTACTGCTAATGTAGGCAGCAGCAAGAAACTAAATAAACTTCCCAAGATATAACTCCACAAACATACATTCAATGCCTGTGATGACATAGGCACTGATGACATAGGACAGAAAATGCAGTTCTCATTCATTTTCTTCTGTCAAGGCTGTATTTCACAGAGGCAAGTCTAACATATGCCACACGCAAAAAGCAACCGAGAAATGAAGTAAGAATCCTCCAGCATCTGACAGAGACAGACTGCGACTCAGTAAAGGAACAGAATGGAAGTGAAGTCCCTTAAAAAGCTAAACTTGTTATATTGCTGTATATACCATGCTACAGTGCACCAAAACCAGAGGAGTGGCGGCTGGGTCCCATCAAAAAGCCCACAGTGCAATCTGGTGCATATGAGGGAGCGGAAGGATCACCCTGGGATCCCACAGAGACAGGATAAACTGAACATAAGCACAGGAAGGTAGAGCTACTATCTGCCCTACCCACCACCCCAGCTTACTCCTCCATTTGACTACCTGCTCAATATTATTGTATACTTTTAGAATATTTTGATGTACTAGAATAAAAGCATGCATTTGCTTTTTCTCATTCTCTTGTAGCGTAAGAGAGGATGATTATAAACCAACAACTTCTTTTTATCTCATTTTCTCGTAACTGATTCTGATTTGGAAGGGACTTTTAAAGGTCATCTAGTCCAACTACCCTGCAGCAAACAGGGACACTTATAACTAGATCACGTTGCTCAGAGGCTCATCCAGACTGACCTTAAATGTTTTCAGAGACAGGGCATCCACCACTTCTCTGGAAACCTGTTCTAGTGTTTTATTAATCTTACTGGAAAAAAAGCTTTTTCCTTACATCTAAAAGAGGGGAGCTTTAGACTGGTTTGAAACTATTTCCTGTTGTCACAACAGACCCTGCTTCTTTCTCACAGCCCCCCTTCAATATACTGAAAGGTCACTATTAAGTCCCCATGGAGCCTTCTCTTCTCCAGACTGAACAACCCCAGCTCTCAGCCTGTCCCTCACAGGGGAGGTGTTCCATCCCTTGGATCATTTTTGTTGCCCTCTTCTGGATGCAATCCAACAGGCCCATGTCCCTCCTGTACTGAGGACTCCACATTTGAATGCAGTACACCAGCTGAGGTCTCTCCAGTATAGAGTGGCAGGATCACCTCTCTCAGTCTGCTGGTCTCTCTTCTTTCAATTAGCTTTCTGGGCTGAGGGCACACTGCTGGCTCGTGTCAAGCTTACCATTCACTAGTACCCCCAAGTCTTTTTCAGCAGGGCTGTGCTCTATCCTTTCATCTCCCGGACTGTATTTATTGTGGCTGTTGCCATGATCTAAGTGCAAGACCTTGCACATGGATTTGTTAAACATCATGAGGTTCACCTGGGCCCATTGCTCAAGCATGTCTAGGTCTCTCTAGATTGCATCCTTCAAGCATGTTAACCACATGACAGATTTTCATGCCATCCATAAACTTGCTGAGGGTGCGCTCAATCCCACTGTTCATGTTACTGTTAAAAGATGTTGAAGAGCACTGGTCTCAAGACAGACCTCTAGAAGACACCACTCATGACCAGACTCCATCTGAACAGTATCACTGACCACAATCCTCTGGCTGCGACCATTCAAACAATACTTTATCCACTGACTAGAACAGCCTTCAAATTCATACTTCTCCAATTAGGGATAAGGATATGGTGCCGGGCTGTGCTGAAAAATGTTTAGGAATGCATTTCATCCTAGTAAGAAGAATAAAACTACTGAAATAGGTTGCTCTAGCTGAATAGACAGGGAATCATTTCTTAAACATGGAATTAAGATAAGTGGTCTGCTAATTGCAGGGTGGCTTCTCCTGAAACCTGAAGCTTATGAGCTTCACCTTATAATAAAGTTATTTAGTCTTAGAAGAACAGATACGTTTCTAAGCCAGAGAGAGCTACCTGACTATCAGGTACTGGAAAATTCAGTAGTACAATGAAAGACAAATCAACTAATGTCTTTAGCAGACAGGAACGTTAATGACAGATGTGCTGAATGCCAAATTTGCTGACAGTCTTTCTAGTTAAAACAATACCTACGGCTCATCAGAAGAGTAACAATGCATACTCCGGGGAAATATAAAATATTAGTGCAACTAATTTAGTCTTACAGTTTGATTACTCATCTAGATATGGATCAAGAAATATAAATGAACAGTGGATTTTTTTATTCTCAGAATAAAGTTCGAATACTACAGTATAACAGTATATTAAGCTTATCAGAAGGCCTGATAAGTAAATAAAAAAAACCAGCCATGCCTTTCCACTTTTCTGCTTCTGTTAACTTTGTGAAGAACAAAGAAAGGAGTATTCAGCTTTGACAGGTTCTCAGTTAGATCAAGGATAGAGATAACAAGCATCTACAACCTGCAGAATTTCTAAGGAAAAAATTGGACAACTATTGACTGCCTTCTACAGAATGAAGATTAAAAAAAAAAGAAACATGTTATGAACATACAATGCACCTTCAATTAGAAAAACCATAGGAAGAGAACATAACCATTGAAGGGAAGATACCAAAATTGAACATTTGACAAAACTACTAAAGAAGTTTGGCAGTCAAGCTTTTGCCTTTTCATTGATATTGCATTTTTTTTTTCCAGAACTTGAGAAAAAAAGTCTTATGAAACTATATGCCTCTCTAGCAAAGGATTATACAATGAAGTAATAAGATTATCAGTTTTCCACTGAAGAGAGTTTTATACACAACATACGTATATAGTACACATTTTTCCAGAGGAAAAAAAGCTCAACTGGGAAAAGGAAGTTAATTAATGCATTTCTCAGGAGAACATAAAAGTCAACATACAATTCACAATGAAAATACAAGATTCCTCTTGTAAAAACAACTAGCCAGGAACTATTTCAAGCTGATTTTTTAAAAAATAATATATCCTATTAAGTTGGTACACTTATTTCCATCTCTCACAGCAAGGTTGTTTCCAGTGGAATTCAATTCACATTGTATCTTACAGACTACGAAGTCAATCTATCAAAACTCGTAGTGGAAATCTGGCCTTTTCCCCTGGTTCAATTATTTTGCATCTTGTTCTGACAATTTATACCTGTCTTCCACTTCCTCAATACTCAATACTGTTAGAAAGCAAGCAACTCCCATCAGCCAAGAAAACTGGAATTAAGATCTAGTACCCAACATTTCTTTTATTAATGAATATATATTACTAAAAAGGGATAACGAGACTGAAGAGACAACGGCACTCAGCAGTGCCTCCAAGGTGGTACCTTGTCAAATAGCAGATGCTGTGCCCCCAGGTAGCTCCCCAACAGTTCTTGGCAGAAACATACCTCTTTAGGACACCTCTGACCTTCCCCCAGCTTCTGTACTGTGTCTCGTGCAATCTTGATAAAGTCATCTAATCACTCTAGCACTAAAATGGCTAATCCTTTTATGGTTATTGAAAAGGTGTAATGCTAAGTCTATGTAAATGGCTCTAAATTTATCAAGTGGCAAAACCTTTGGAAACACCAAGAATGCACAGTAAATAGTGAGGACAAACAGTACCAAACAGAAAATCTGCCTTACGTACGTAACACAAATTAATTATGAATTATTTGATATTATCCCAAATCCTCAAGCGACAAAGTTATGTCGCTAATTGTTACACAATACATCTGCTGACTTGTGAGAACATATGGTTCAGTTTTAACAGGAACTGCTGACTAAAAGATTACTACAGTATCTGGATAGTAAAGCATAATTTGAGAAGTACTTTCATTGTTTATTATCTTGCATTTACTATACATAAGCTGCTCTAGCACTGAGTATCATAGTCAGGGCACATGTATGCATGGCCATGTTTTATACCATTCACTCGGTATCTATATTTGTTTCCCCTTCTGACTACATAGCTAGGGCCCTAACTCATTCAACAGACTAAATAGTAAAGAATTACTATTTCCACATCTTTCTCTTTAGATTTGACGGTATTGAGGGCCCAATCTCCAGAAACAATAAATATTTTCACAATTATCCTTGTTTTAATATTAAAAAAAGTCTCTGGGTTACAGCATCAGACTTGCAATCTGCCTGTACAAAACTCTGCAAAATTTGCCCATCAAAACCTTGAATATGTTACTGTGCTTTTTAGAAATTTATGACTCAATGTAATTGATTTCATATATTCTTGAACCTCTTATTATTGCTAATTCCAGCCCTCCGCCGCTACCCATTCTTCAGTTTGTCAGACACTATTTACATAAGTAGTTGAAAGTAACCTAAATTTGACACAAAAGCAAGTGGACATTTGGACACCAGTGCGTTAGTTTTATTGTCTTTCATCTGCTTTCAATACACAGAAAAAATATTCAGCATCTTACCGCTCCTTTTACTAAGGCTTCTGGGTTTGTTACATTCTTTGAGGATTACAAAACATACATATTTAAGCCTGACTGATGAACAAGCACAGCAGCTCAGTACTTCACATTTTTTGAATGAGGAAGTCACTAGCATGTCAAAGCTCAGATGTTGGAATGCCTGCTTGAAATTATTTTTATCTTCCTACAAGTAATACATATGCGTGTGACACTTCCAACATGTGTGGGTATGTGCATTTGAGCAAACTACACAAGAAAATATATGTAATATTCAGGTTAATAGGTTACACGAACTGTCACGGTCTCATCTTGATATACCATGACTCCAGCTTTAAGGATCTCCATTTATACTGAGTACTGAAGAAAGAAACAGATAAGCAGACACACATGAAACAGAGAGGGCAACCAACTACACAGACTATAAATTCTGCCCAGGAAGATGGATATTACAAAGCAAGGAACAAAATGCACAGAAATTTCAAGTGGAAAATACCAAGGTCTAGTAAGAAGGCCACTGAAAACTGAAGTAAAATCAAACTACTGAAGTATTCCTAAAGTTACAGAGGAGAAATGAATAGATAGGTAATTTAGATTACACTGAAATTTTAACCCAAAACTGATCAATAGAATAAAGCACTATAGGTAGCACACTGTGGCCCACCAGAAAGCTTTCAGCCCTCAACAATACAGCATTGCTGGCCATTTCCATGCCACAGATACTGGTACTGGTAAGAATCCCCAGGCTGACACCAATCAGCCTTTTGGTTGCCAATTTTAAGCTATTACCTATCTGTACTTGCTATACACGCAACTCAGATGAACAGAAGGTACCTGACAATATCATATCCTGATGTACTTATCAAATCAGCAATTCTTATGTCATCTGCAACTGTCCAAGTTGTTGGGAAAGGATAAAACTTTGTTCAACAGAAGGGCTGAATGTGTGCTTTCATTTCTCTGCTCCCAAGCTTCCTTACTCTTACTTTCCTCAGCTCAGACATTGTGAGAAGCTTTCAAGCTAGGGACAGCGCTTCAAGGCACATATTTGCACAGCTGTTCCTGCTCTGACCCCAACCCTTGTTCACACCTCATCCAATGACTGGAAACCTGCTCCAAAGCTCTTTGAGTGAATATCCAAAGTGACTCCTACAGTCCTCAAGCTCCAAGAGACAGAATCAGACACAACAGATGAACTGACCAAATAGCACAAACCTGAGTTTCCCTCCGCAACTTCTGAAGTTGAGATTTGGGGCTGGGCAGGGGGGAGATGCCTCAGAGACACTGAAATTTCAAGGCAATGAGGAGTACGTCCAGATGATGAATACCAGTATAGCCTAATAACAGCAGCTGATACTACTACCACATAGATTACAAAGGCAATTACTGTAACGCTCACATGAGAACTAAAGTAAGTCAAACAAAACTCATTCAAAACATTATCTAAAAATCCGATGGGTTTCTTGGTATTTTTTGTTTGTTCTTTTTTATTATTATTAAGCACATCTAATTAGACAGAGGAATGCTTGCAATGCTAGCCAGGAATACGCATTTGAGTCATTTCCCCATTTAGGGATGAGCTGTACAGGAACACAGTACCAAACAGGAAGTATTTCCAAGGCAAAATCTTGAAGAGAAGCTGGCACCAATTCTGAGATGCTTTGTTTTGGGGGATTTCAACTAATTTGTTTCTTTTTTTGTTTTTCTCTCACTCAGATTCTAAAAACAGTAAGACAACTACCAAAATGCACTCTAACTTGCTTGTCTCACATATACTCAACATAACTTTGACCAATATTGATGATAGGATAAATTCAATAGCAAAAGAAAGGCCACTGTGCCCCTCAAATAGGAAAGAGAATCCAAAACAAAACATACAGAAAATGAATCAAAGATGCCAAGTTTTTGTTTAGACCAGAGATTAGCATCATATTTAGCAGCAAGCACTCTGGAAAGCCTGTATTGTACTAGAGCCAGAGATGAGGCTCTTTATGTACAAATAGTCTCAAAGAAATTTACATTGCCTATCACTGAGTGCTGAAAATAATACTCGTCACCTCTCTAAACCCAGGAGCTGAGCACTACAGTAAGGCAGTAAGCAATAGGAAGAAAATGCAGACAAAAAGCCCAGTTCCAGACAGGAAACATGGAAAGGAGAGAAAGGTGAGAATAAAGGTGCTGAAAGAAGAATTGAGGAGAAGAGAGAAAGAGCATATAATCCATCTTGAGGTGATAAGGATAATTATTTTTGATATTTTTTCTTCCAGCTTTATTCCAGCCTTCTTATCAGAGCAGCAAATTAAAATGAGCAACTGAGAACAGAATGCAATGAAAAATAATCTGAAATCTGAATCTATTACGTTTGAAAAGGAAGATGGGACAGCCTATGTGGTTTCATAAATTAAGAGGTTTCTCAGAGTCATGGATTACCACTGACATCTCATGATGAACACTTTAACACCACATAGTCACAATTTAGTAGTAAAAGCTGCAGGTTTCTGTAATGTCTTTGTCTGATGCTATTCTTATTAGTAAGATTTAGATAGCACACATGACACCACCACAGCTATTGATATATGACAATCATAGAAAGAATATGAAAACCATAGAGCAGTTGACAGTAATCAGTTTTACGGCACAGCAGTGCTGTTAGCTACACATCTCTATCTGAACTGTAATTTTGGTTATATCAGTATCAAGGCACTAGAGATGACTGACTGCTATCAAATTGAGCTGTGCAGGCACACACGCTCCCTAGCACCTAAAAATCAATACTGTTATTTAGTTTAGTAGCAATGAACTGCATGCAGCACTCACAGGGTAAACGTAGCTTTCCTACTGACTTTTACAACAATATAAAAATGCTTGCAAGTCAAAGGTAGCTTACTAATGCTTCAAAGGTGGCTCTTAAGAGGGTTTGTCAATGACTCCACCTGGAGGAGCAGCTGTCTAGGAGAATGCAAGCCTGTGGCTTCAGGCTTAAATCTCTACTACGCATTTCTCAGTCACTCCCCACCTCAGGCCAAAGGAAGGTTCACAAGAGAGGATGTCCAATCACTTCAAAATCAGATTTGTTTTAGAACAAAGTGAGAAAGGTCACATTACTAGATGTTACAGCCATGTTTATGAATCCACTTGAAAACAAAACAATACCCACCACATACTTACTCTTCCCATCTCTAATAGCGTAAAAGAAATGGAAGTACGTTGTTGACTGCTTAGGTTTTCAGAAAAGAAGTTTAAAACTTTGCTCCTTTTTTTTTTTTGTACAAATAAGGCAATGCTAACGAAATACCTGTAACTAATGAATACCGAACGAAAGTGATTTGGGGAATGTAATATTTGGGAAGCTTCCCCCAAACTCCCACATAAAACTATAGCCCTTGAAAAAATAAAACTTAAATCAATTTTATACATGTCTATTCAACCAAAGAGGTCTCATAATGTCACAAATCAATACTGAAAGCACCGTATATGTCTCAGTAGCACCGAAGTGATCAATATCATTGGCTGAACATCCATCAGAAAAGCCATTATAAAAAGATTAGCTCCTGAAAGACACATATGGTACTCTGATTGTTATCTCAAATGCTCTGTTTACTACACAAAATGATTCTAAAAATCTGTTTTTTTCCACCTCTTATTGAAAGTGTGTTCTAAAACTCCTAGGCAAACCCCTAAGGCATTTGCTTATATCAGCAATCTTTTCGATCTTTAATTTCTCAGACTCTAAAAGCCTCGTTGCTGATTAAACTTATACTTGAAGCTCAATTGTTTAAATTTCTAGATGGACAGCGATGAGAGGTTTCATCACTAGCCCAAAACAAATTATTTTTAGAAACAGAGAAATAGAATAGGTAATAATCATGTATCTGATTGCTAGTTAATCACATGTGCTTTTAAGTGCTAGCCAAAATGTTCACGTTAAAATGACTGTCTTGACACAGTGCTCACGATCTGACAAAGAAAGGCCAAATATCAGCTGGCTGTTAAGAGCATGAAAGTAACTATAGTCTAGCTATGGCAGTGAGTGCAACCCAGCATTCACTGTTGGATAGCAGGATACCTGGGAAAGGATTTGTTCCCCAGATGAGCTTTCAGCTCCAGACATGTGATGCCAGTTCAAGGCCATTGCTCTCATCAAGACCAACTTCGTTAACTATTTTCTACATGCTTAACTAAGTTGGAAATATCTTTGGTTTATGACACAGGAGAAGAGAAAATGAACATACCTTAAAATCTAGGTCACTGAAGTACTAGCCTTCCACAGTGTGTGGCAAAGATTGCTACAAAGGCTTCTCCACCATATCTTCAGAATAACTCAAGTATCACTGCTTCAAAAAAAGAGTTACCTAACTCTTTAAACAAAAAATGTATAATTACCATTTTGACTTCTACTGTGACTGTCTTCCCCAGTTGCCTAGAACAACACCAGCCTTTACATAGTCTGAAAATGAAATGTTTTCTTCCCACATAGAAGTAGAGTCAACTGCAGCTTTGTTAAGACATAGCAGGAGGACATGCAGCCAAAATGATCAGCTTATAAATAAAATATCACTTTCTGACATGTCCACTACTGGACACAAGATGCCCTTGAGAGGTATTACACCATGCCTCCACTCAGAAAGGGTTTTTTCTGAGTCTGGATCTGGTAGTTGACAAAGCAGCACAACAAACCTGAGTGCTATCTTATTATTACAGATTTTACTACAATCATAGCAATTAAGGGACCATCGGTATTTCCATCATGAATTCCTTTGCATGGTTTATTAACTGAGCTGTAAAATTTGCTTTAGAATGGGACTTGGTACCTGAATGCAAATGCTGATTTTAGCACAAGTGAAAATGGGCCAGAGTTTTTTACTTCTTTTTCAGAATACAAGAAATTACATTGCTTAAAGATGTCCAAAAACACCCTGAAAAGACAGCACCAATAACAACACAGCAGCATGTGCTGCGTTTAAGAAACTCAGTCAACAAGAATGTCTTACAGCGGTTCAGTGGACTTTACATAGTCAAGAGATTTATGAGATGTGGAGTCAGCTCCTGCCATGACTCATATACATGTAGTTTCTGTGCATGACAAGCCAGCCCACCTACATGCACTGAATGTCAGCTTAATAAGCACACCCGTTCCACATAATCAGTGAGAAGGCTAATAGTAAACTTTCAAGATCCTGATCACACCTCAATATTGGAAGCTTAATCTCTCAAGACTAGAGAGCTTCATATACATATTACAATAGCCTAACTATTTATTTCTACCTAGATAGCTCTGCCAGGAAATATTTCTAAGCTGTTTAAGCAAAACATAAAATGTGAACGAGGCTTTCGTTTACTTCAAGATTCTCAGAGTCACAGCTTTTGTTATTACCTTTTGCCACCTCCCTATGGATACCAATCAGGGATCTGGAGATATGAGTACTGACGTGTTTGGGTTATTTTTTTTCATTTGTTTGTTTTTCAGATACTGGGGCACTCTTTAGCTCCCCAAGATAGAATCCCACACACTTGAAAAGAAACATGGAAAAGAAAAAAAATAATGGACAACAGAACAGCACTTGAAAGCAGCACAATTAGAAAACCTGTCTTATATTCATAACTGAACAAATTAATTCCAGGTAGTATTTATAGATCTATTTCTTCCCTGAGGGTTTTTAAATGGTACAATTCACACAGAGCCCAGAATCTTGATGCTGCAGTTATGCCATTAACAGGTCTCAGGGCAGCCTGTGAACACAGACAGTTATCAGTCTCTTTAATATTGTGGTTTCTACATTTAATTTGATTCACAGTCAGTGAGGACTGGGGTATAACTACCCATAGCACAACATGGACCAGAACAAAGAACAGTTATATCTGCAAAGGGAAAAAATGAGCTTTAGACTTTAATCCTCTGATACTATGCTCACAATCATTTAATACTCACAATGCTTCTTTTCTAAGAGTAAAATAGGATCCTTCTGGAAAAAGGATTTATTCTGATTAAATGAGTGGTGGACTGCCTAAATTTTAGGAAAGAGGCAGCACTTAAAGTACTGAAGACAAGCTGAATGTCAGTTCAGATTGGAACAGGTGAAACAGTTAAAACCCAGTCAGTCACTGTGCCAGTACCACTTAACAAGGTACACATTGTTCTTCTTATCTGAAGTGAGAACATATCTAGCTTTAAGTATGGCTTCACGAACCACATAAAACAATTCCCTTTGAAATCCTGCTAGAATCACATTAGCCTTTCAAAAATAAATAAGTAAATAAGCAAACCAAGCCCAAACAAAGCAGAATTTCTTGCTTTTCCTCAATAAGTGTAAAGATAAACACATTCAAGTATTGCTTTCTACCACAAGAGAGGATCCAAATCTCAAAATTCCTGTTACTCCTCAGAATTCTCAAACCATGGGAAGCAGACAGAGGATCTACTAGTTGGCACAACAGTTATGGATACTTAAAGAAAAATACTGTATTTCATCTCACCTTTTTCCTCATAAAAGAGAGAAACTCCTAACTAAATCAATTAGAAGCAGGGCCATTGTTTGCTTAGGCTCAAGTGTTTTACTCCATAAAGATCAGCTTGAAACTAAATCCACTGTAGAGAGTTTGGCTTTAAAAATGAATGATAAACTCTATTCATTTTGCCTTGATAATGATCACATCTATTCTTCCTAAAAAACCTGAACATCTCACCTTGTTCCTTTCCAACTCAAATGCCAAGTACTTTAATGAAGATGATGATAATATTCTACTCAATCACTATATTATGAAAAATCTGCCACTCAACAAGTCATAGGAACTAAACCATACAATCAGGGAGAATATTAGTTTGAGTCCTTCACTACTTTTATCCAACCATTAAAGAAAACCTGGAGATGCCACTCCCAGAAGTCTGGTCCACTGCCTACTCATCTATTTGCTCCAAAGTAAAACTGGCACACAGAGATTACCAAATGCTAGATTACACATGATAGTAAAATAAAATTAATACCAACAGTGACCGAGAAATTTAGAGGTATAAGCCATGGCCTCATATTCTCATGTGTCCAAGCAGAATTCAGATTCAGCTGACATACAGAATGATCTTTGCAAGAGATAAAAAAAAAAATGTTCACTAAATGCTGTCAGTAAAGGGGGAAAAAAACATCTGGTCTAAGACAGAAGGTAAACTTTATTTCTACTGTAAATATTTCAACAGAACATACTATTAAAATACTGCTCTATGAAATCATCAACACGTTTCTCAAAAATTTTCATCCAAACATCCTGGAGACCTACACAGCTATAAACACCACACTTTACAGTTGACGTTACAAAAGGATAAACTGAATCATGGGGTATAAGTTTCTGTTTAACCGTCAAACAGCTCAAATCAGTTTCCCCATTTAGAATTGAGGGAAGAATTCATGAACTCCAGAGGTCTAAGAATCAAATTCATTCACCTCAAAGGCATCAAATTTCCTCAAGTGTATGCATCTATATGCAGACATCTTAAGTTAAAATTACTTCTTGCACAGCAAAGCACAATCAATTTTCCACTAATTTCTATTTTTCAAAATTAGGAAAAAGCTTGTACAGCCTTATTGGAGGAGTGCAAAGTTCAGACAGCTCAATTAGTCCATTGCTATCATCACTAGCAAATTACAACTGTAGCTTCAATGAAGGAAAAGATCACTGTCTACAGTACCTGGCGTCCTTTCCATAAGCAAATAAAATACAAGAAGTCTATCTTCCTGAATTCAATATTAATCAATAAAGAACATACTTAGGGAAAAAAGTAAAAATCAATTAAAAACACCCACCCACAAAAAAAAAAACCTGCCTATACTACAGACTTTACCAAGCAGAAAAAAAACCTCAGTTTTTCACTTGAGAGAAAATAAACCAGTTATTTGTAGTCATTAGTAATTGTCATTATTCAACAAATATTTATTAGTATTAGTAAGAGAGAGCATTATAAGTGGATATGTATTCTGAATAATTTCTGAAGTACTAACTACTCAAGTGTCCCAGAGTAAAACACTGCCCTAGATTAATTAAAAAAGAAACAAGCCATTTCCAAGTTCTACTGTAAATACTGGTATATAATACTCATTCACGTTAAAAACATCTTCTACAATAAACAAACAATTCAAATTTAAAACTCCGTGGTCTTTCCTTTATTTCTCCTAAGCAAGTTTTGCCAGTCTTAAGATTTAGCAGAACAAGTTTATGTAGAAATAAATGAGTGCAGTTGAAATCTAAAACGAAATATGACGGAAAAAAAATAAACCATTCCTGGAAGTGAATTGAATCTAAGTGCAATTCCTTAACAATAAATAAAGAAAAAGGAAGAGGCCAGGTATGGAGAATTTCAGTGCTAAATTACTAGTCCCCCTAAATTGGTGTGCACACTTCATTTTTTTTTTATTTTTTTTTTTTACAGGTTTTAGTTCCACTAACTACAGTCCATTTAAGGCCACTGCAAAGCAAACACGTTAGCAACTGTTCATCCAGCTTACAGCTCCAACCTTTCCAAGCATGTTTTGGGGTGGTCCCAGATAGGAGGACTGCAGAAATTAAAGAGTAAGTTTTAGAATCTGTCGATCACATGCTAGTGAGAAAAACTATGAGGTAGCAGGAAAGTTTCTCACCAGGTATCCTATAAGCCTCACTTCCTAAAATCAACAGCATTTTGATCCATTTTAGAGCACAGAACTTAAGACTACATTAGAACACAATAAAAACACTTTAATTTCACTCCACAGCACCACATCATCTATCTCCTCCTTGCTCACCTGCCACATGCTCCCATGCCTTCTCTTTCCATCCCAAGCCCACATCCTCACAGCCTAGTAACTGTTATTTGTCTGTCACTCCCACATCCTTAAATTCCATATTCAAAGTGGTTTCCTGATCACATTTGTACCAATTGCTTCACTGTACAAAGTATAGCTTTTTCAGTTGAAAATTGATTCAGTATTACACTTTTTTAAAGTTTGCCAATTGCACAATAAGCAATAGTGAGGAACAGTGTGTCTTGTTTCCAGGACCTGTGAGAGATCACTTGTTCTCTATGCAGCACGACCGACTCCTCTCCTCTTATTTCTCTTGCAGCATTTTCCCCAGCTAGCTAATGCAGTTATCCCTCCAGACACAAACAAGGAGGCAACAGAAGGTGGCAGTCAATGTGAAAGGTTCCAGGACAGGAGGAAGCACAGCCAGCTCTTGGCTAAGTTACCATCACCTTTAATGAAGATGGCTCTCATTCAGGACAATGGAGATCTGAGCCACAACTTCCCTGTTCGCAGCTCCCATCAGAGATCTGACCAAGGACCAACCTGCCAGGCTGTGCCCCTCTGACAGTCAAGAAAAAAAAAAACAGAAAAAATAACCAATTTGATGTCTCAACAAAACACTTTAATTCAAATTAAGTTCAGATTTGAGTTCTGAAATTTATGTCTTCGTTCTCTAAAACAACTCCTAAAGCCATCGAGGATTAAGATAACTAGAAGCCAAAGATCAATTTTCTTGAAAGCCATATGTATGTAAGAAGTGGGCTTCTTTTTTACCCTATACATACATCCCTACCACATAGGCTGGGATAAAGCATCCTCTTTGTTGCAACAGATGCTTTCTAAAAGGCAGCAGCAAAATCTTAAATGCAACTCAGCAAGAAGGACTGTGTAGCACTTCTATAAAAGCAGCTACGCTTTTGGAAGTTACCAGGCTTCAATATGCAATGTTAACAGAAAATGAATAAGTTCATAGAATCACCAAGGTTGGAAAAAACCCACAGGATCAGCCAGTCCAACCATCCACCCATCATCAATAGTTCTCACTAAACCTTGTCCCTCAGCACAACGTCTAAATGTTCCTTGAACACCTCCAGGATCGGTGACTCCACCACCTCCCTGGGCAGCCCATTCCAGTGCCTGACCACTCTTTCAGAGTAGAGTATTTCCTAATGTTCAGCCTGTTCGATTCATGAGTAAATAGAACAATACTTAGATTAACAAACCTATGCATGCTGAACACATTAATAACACAACAAGCATGCCTTTTTTTTTTTATTTTTCTATATAAAGAACTACTTGCTGTAGCTGTATCCATTAAGTTAGTTATAATGAATTATAACATATATTCAAGTTAAAGCAACAGAAGAGCCAGGCATTGGGAAGGAGCACGTACAAATTCAGTTTCCTTTCCTACCCTGCCTGAATGTCAACTAAGCCTGGTATTGAAATACATCTTCATATTAATCCAGCACATCTTGCACTGAAAACCATTGAAATCACAAATTGGATTTGCATTTTTGTATTCCTTACAGGGTTCCTAGTGCAAATAATTGTGCCAAGACCTGACTGTGAGGCACTGAGCACCTTTGCCTGCACAATTCCACAACTGGAACACTGCTTTCAACGTTTACTGACAGATTTCATTTTTCTGAACTTGTGAGGCCACTACAGCTTTGAAATGCAATAACAGTGCTTGTAGCAAGAGCATAAAACATCTCTCATAGACGCATCCACAAAAGCTTGACACAAACATTTAAAACATCAATGAGCAGGAAATGCGTACTGTTAAGTGTATCACTTTAATCCATAAGGAGCCACCTTCAGCATTTTCTTCAGTGATAGCTATAAGAAACATTCTCACACTAAAAACATGAGTTTTGCCTGCCCATTTGTAGGATCTCTGGCATTTTCCAGTACACATTTTTTTCATGTCTTACACCACTCATAAAAAAAAGTCTCATGAGTCTCCACTTCGTAAACAAGAGATTCTGAGTAGCAATTTATCAATTAACTTATATCATAAAGCGTAGGTCACTCTGAAAGTAATGTCTCCTTTCATTTACATGGAAACTGCAAGAGATACAAAGAGCACGATAACAGTATTTGATAAAGTAAATTCTCAGCTACAAAACAAGAGTTTCCAACAGCCACCACCACCAGCTACCCATTTTCTCCAACAATGAACAAGAGCCTGCATGCTGCTCCCATTAAAATCTGCACCAGTGGAGGTGACCCACTGTCACCACCACCAAAATGCACCACCTCACTGTGCTCACATCCACTGTGTGGTCTCCATAATGTTCAGCAAGTGTTAATGAATGCCAGTGGGTGCCATTTTTTCCTCCATGGAAGAATTCACACCCTTCATCTGCATTTCCATGTCAGAAGCCATTTCTCAGACTGCACTCTGCTGCCATCTGTCACACGGCAACAAAATGTAACAGAGTACTGGCAGAAAGGTTCAATCTCTACTGCCATACCAACAGCTGCATCAATAAAATAGGGGGCTAGTGCAATATAATTGTGGGCCAGCACAATAGGATTGGAAGCATTTTACTTTTGGAGCAGCCCTCGTATATCATAATAAAGCTGAATTTCAAAGAAAAAGCTTTTCCAACAAGATGAGAGGCAGCAAATCCAGTGTAAAAAAAAAATCATACGTGTCACCATCACACTCAGCAATTGCATTGCTGAAAATGCAATTAGAATGCTCTTGACATACAATAGGTCTGAACTACTGAACTGTAATTAGCAAAACCCTTTTGAAGTGTGCTGCATGGACAGAAAAAAGGTACAGAATGCATACCAGATTTAGAAATGGACAGTCAATCCATGAGTAGTAAAGTACTAAATTAACTGGAAAAATAGGTGAGCTAGCTCAATGGCCTGTTTACTAAGCATGAAATACATTTCATACAACTGAGTTGTAACAAATGAGTCCTTCAAGCAAGCAGTAGGAATTCTACCTGGCAGCAGAGCATCAGCCACAGAGCAGAACAGTTAAGCACTCAGCAATGCCTTAGAACACCAAAAAACACAACAGGCAATCCCCTAGTTCTCAGAAAGGGAAATTTCCATGCAGCACTGCATTCCTCTGCTTATCCTTTACGGAAGTTCATCCAAGGGAAACCTTTTAAAAATCAGCACTTAGGAGTCAAGCTGAACCTGGAATTGCAGAGGGAGTCAGAATAACACCTGCAGCAGGGGGCACAGCCTGCATCCTCATCAATTTATTCTGCTTAGCTGGTGCACCAGCACATTCTGTGCCAGCTGGAAATTCCTTAGGGCTGCCAGTCACACTGCTGCCTAGACATGCTGCTTTCCATCCAGTAAGAAAGTTTTTTAGTCATAGATGTGTGTGCTTCAGTACCATCCAAAAGAGTAAAAGACAAATGAGATTGCAAATCAAATCTAGCACTAAAAACCTGTTCCTTCATTCCAGTATTAAGAGAAATAAGGATAAATAAGTATAACTAATCATGGCTACAACATTTAAGAACACCCAACACCCAAAAATAAAGTGAGTATACTGTCTTCTCATAAATTTGTTCTGCTTAATTTTTAAACAATCCTCAGATGGTTTATTCATCTTCACTCTGCAGAAGATAATCTGAATAAGCATTTGTCAGAGGCACTAAGGACCAATATTGTTTGTTGATAATTTGTTAGTCCTATAAAATAGCTGGCAGACCTTTAAGGAAGCTTTCCTTAGCATGCAAGAGCTCTCCATTCCCAGTTGTAGCAAGCCAGGAAAAGAAGGCAAGAGCCCAGAATGGCTGAACCAGAATCTGCTGATCAAGCTGAAGAGCAAGAAGAAAATACACAGGTAGTAGAAACAGGGACAGGTACCATGGGAAGACAATAAGGAAGCTGCTAAGTTGTGTAGGGATGGCATCAAGAAAGCCAAGGCTCAGTTTGAACTGAACTTGGCAAGGGATGCCAAAGAAGAACAAGAAAGACTTCTACAGGTACCTGAACCACAAAAGGAAAGTCCAGGAGTGAGTAACCCCCTCCAGTGGGTGATACAGGCAAGCTGGTAACAACAGATAAGGGAGAAGACTGAGTTAACTAGCTTTTTTGCCTTGGTCTTCTTAGACAACTGCTTGCCACATAGTCCTCAAACATTTGGTTTGGTAGGAGGGGATCAGAGAAGCAACACCCCTCTCACTGTAACCCAAGATAAGGTTCATGACCACCTGAGGAACCTGAACATCCACAAGTCTATGGGTTACAACGAGATGCATCCCAGAGTCCTGAGGGAATTAGCTGATATAGCCACCAAACCACACTCACTGATAATTGAAAAGTCGTGGCAATCAGGCAAAGTCCCTGGTGACAGGAAAAAAAGGCAACAGCACACCCATTTTCAAAAAGGTTAAAAGGATGACCCTAGGAACTACCGACCTGTCAATCTCACCTCTGTGCAGGGGAAGACAATGAAGCAGATCCTCCTGGAAGATATGCTATGGCACATGGAAGATGAGGAGGCGATACAGGAGAACCAGCATGGCTTCACCAAGGGCAAATCCTGCTTGACCAACCTGGGGGCCCTTTATGATGGCATCACTGCATCAACAGACAACTGCAGAGCCACTGATGTCATCTGTCTTAACTTCAGTAAGGCCTTTGACATAGTACCCCAGAACATTATTCTCTCCAAATTGGAAAGATATGGATTTGATGGGTGGACTGTTCAAAGGAAAAAGAACTAGCGGCTTGATTGAGTTCAGAGAACGGTGGTCAACAGCTCCACGTCTGGATGAAGATCAGTGACGAGTGGTGTCCCAAAGGGGTCAGTGCTGGGACTGATGCTCTCTAATATCTAGATCAATGACATTGACAGTGGAATAGAGTGCACCCTCAGCAAGTCTGCTGATGGCACCAAGCTGTGGGGTGCAGTCGACACATCAGCAGGATGAGATGCCATCCAGAGGGACCTAGACAGACTTGAGCAGTAGGCCCAGGTGAACCTCATAAGGTTCAACAAATCCAAATGCAAGATCTTGCACCTGAGTCAAGGCAACCTTCACTACCAATACAAGCTGGGGGATGAAAGGATTGAATGGAGCCCCGACAAAAAAAGACCTGGGGATTCTGATGGATGGCGAGCTGGATATGAGCCAGTAATGTGCCCTCACAGCCCAGAAAGCCAACCATATCCTAGTCTGCATCAAAAGAAGTGTGACCAGCAGGCCGAAAGGTGATCCTACCCCTCTACTCTATGCTGGTGAGACCTCACCTTGAGTACTGCATCCAGATGTAGGGTCCTCAGTACAGGAGAGACAAGACCTGTTGGAGTGCATCCAGAGGAGGGCCACAGAAGTGATCCAAGGGATGGAACACCTCTCCTGTGACAGGCTAGAATAGTTGGAGCTGTGCAACCTGGAGAAGAGAAGGTTCCAAGGTGATTTGATAGCGGCCTGTCAGTATCTAAAGGGGAGCTACAGGAAAGAAGGGGATAGACTCTTTAGCAGGGTCTGTGGTGATATAATGTGGGGAAACGGCTTCAAGCTCAAAGAGGGTATATTTAGGTTAGATATAAGGAAGAAGTCTTTGACAGTCAGGGTGGTGAGGCACTGGAACAGGTTGCTTAGAGATGCTGTTGATGTCCCATCCCTGGAGGCTTTCAGGGTGAGGCTGGACCAGGCCCCGGGCAACCCGATCTAGCTGTGGTGTCCCTAATCATTGCAGGGGAGTTGGACTAGATGACCTTTAAAGGTCCCTTCCAACTCTAAGGATTCTCCGATAAAAAGCATCTCTGTCCTTCCTTAAACATCACATTGAAGAACAATTGTTTTAACAAAATGAGTAACGCTAACGCTAGAAATAATCCATGTACACTGTGACTGAAAAGCTGCTCATTACCTCTCCAACTGTCAGGCTAAGAAAAACTCCACACACCTATCTGGCACCAGATAATGCCCAAAACTATATGTTAATATATGGGTATGTCACAGTCTATCCAGGAAACACCTGTGTGTGTTTAAGGGAACTCTACCATTTCCGCAGAGTTGCGAACAAATTATTTCTTCCTTCCTTTTAGAGTGAATGGCTAAAATTTGTCCTCTTATTAGTTAAGGACCACATTTCGGCTTTTACAGATTCCCAAATTTTTGCAGGAAGCTTTCATACTAGTCCCAGAATCTCTTTCCTGTAACCACAAGGTTACACAAGGGCTTTGCTCTCCTTCACATGCACTCTGCAACAGATTCTGCAAAGCAATCTGTGCCATTTTGTGACTTCAATTTCCATGCACATGTAAGGCCACCTCGTCACTGCTCCAGATATGAGAACTGTGTATCAAGCAGTAGCCAAACCTAAGATATACCAAACACTGTATTTTGAGTGGCTGTCTAATACTTCCCTTCATTCAACTTATGCGCCGAACAGGGCTTCAAGTTGTTTCAAGGCACGCAAAGGGGAAGACTTTATAAATGCTCACATCATACCCCAGTAAGACTAGCCTACGCTGGCATTACCTCGAGAGAACGGTACTTATTCCCCATAAACATAGCCTTAAGGAGCAACACATGAGGATTTGTGACACTTTCAGAAGTCTTCCAGGCTTTAAGGATGAACACAGAAGTTTGTATTTTTCAGGTCTCAGGGCATGACTCACTTCTTGTGCTTCTTCTACAGAGTGACGGAAAAACTTACCAGATAAGGGCTTGAAGGCAAAATCTGTACCAAGTTTAATGTTTGGATTTTATTTCATAAAGAAGTATATATACACACACGCCAAAGAAGCCACCAAATAAATTAATTCCTCTATTACATTTAAATTGGTTATAACATGCATTTCGAAGTCTTAAAACAGTAACTTGCATTAGTCAGAACGGATAACAGTTGGATTACATGATACCTTGTAGGTTTCCAAAGCAATCACCATTGTACTCCATAGAAATAAGCTCTCTAGAAAAAAAAAAAAAAAAAGGAATGCCACAGAGAAAAGCAGAATGTCATGTCCTCAGCATCAACCTCCTCTTTTTTTTTTTTCTTATAATTCATTTTCATCCCTTTTTTCCCCCCCACTTTCTTCTGCACTGTGATAGCAGATGCATTTGATAAATTATTTGCTGACCCTAAGCCTAAAGCACAAATGAAGGCTATTTTCTTGCAGGCCATTTGCCAGAGAAAATCACAGGCGAAAAACTTTGCTGTGGCCAAAGCTTCATCTCCCCTGAGCTCACGCTGAGGATAGCAAAAGGATGGTACAAGATCTGTTTTGTACAGTGATGCCTGGAAACTTTTATCACATTACTGTTGGAAATAGAGTAAAAATGCTCCAAAATTACCAAACTATATTCTGAGGATAATCCTTCTATTTCCAGTCTATCTATACAGCTGTTATGAAAACCTCCCTACACCTGTACACAGTCTGAAAGGCTAACAAGTATGCGCATGTTTCTACTTACTCTTTTGAATACTTCTCACCCCAGCATATTTCCAATAAGTCAAAACAACAAAACAAAAACTAAGGTTAATCCCTAGTTTTATGACTACCTCTTAACTGCTTGGTCTTTTGTTTTTGTGTTGTTGTGTTTTGTTTTTTCTTATTTTAAATCATTATTCTAGAAGCATGTTTTTAGGGTTTCTACTGAAATTGCTTAAAGAAAAAAAATAATTCTGCAGCATTCTATTATTTCTTAAAAAAACAAAACAAAACATTTTGAAGTTAAAGGATATTCTGCTGACAACTAGTGTGACTGTGAGTTAACAACACAAGAATATGCATTAGGAAAGAAGTCCCTGAGAGAAGGTACTTCAGTTGAATAGGCTGTTTGTGGCAGATGCTAACAGCACAAGCTTACCTACGTGCAAAGAAACAAGCCAGGAGCACCAGCTCATTCTATACTGGTCATTGCATAGTTGACAGATGGTGCCAACTACAGACTGAGGCTCATTAAGACTTCAAAAATAATTATAAAATTTATCCAAACCCAGTATCAGTTGAACTATGCAAATAGATGCCTATTCAACACACTGAATCTGGTACCAGAAGCAATACAGCCTATTACCACAGATGGACAATAGTCCCAAAGCTTTATCTACTGTAATAGTGCCTTTTAATTTTAACATTCACTGTCTTGTACTCTTTCTGAAGGAAGGTTAGTAACACCACGTTATGGCTGTCAGAACGGCTTTATTTGTACAGCTGAGAACTGGTATAAACCCACCAAAGCATTACAGGGAATTCAAAGAGCTGGCTTTAAAACACACAGCTCTAAATTGTATCAAGGCGCTTCAGTGGAAAAAAAAAACCAACATAGGGATGCTTAAGGAGTGTGGTGCTTCCACCAAGCAGTTAGCAAATTTGTATCATTAGCTACACTTGATCACTCCCCACAACTGGATGCACTGTACCATACAGAACTGACACCATTTGATGATAATGCGTCTTGAGAGGGGGAAAATCCTGGAAAGAAATAGATTCAGAGTTACAGGACAATGAACTGACAACACTCAATGCAAGCTCTGCAGGAGAATTGTTTAGCAACTACTTTGCAAGTATCTCACTCCTCTGTAAACCAGAATTCTAGCATTCTCTTCTCTGGATTGAAACAATGCAGCTATAGAGCAAGACCTGTGGTTGATTTTCATTGATTCTGCACCATCCCACCATCGCATCTCTCTATTCAGACTGTATTTAAAATATGTATTTGATGTAACATACATCTTTGTGATTGATGTAGACCGGTACTCAAAAAGCTAAAAGGTCACAACGTGGCATTCAGTTTTCAATCCTTCTCATCTCAAGAAGCCAAGAAGCAAAAAAATGCATTTGAAAAAAAAAAACGCAACTTAAATTAATAGACACAGCTTTAAACTAAATGAATACTAGAAAAATAACCCAGCAGTAGGTCCCAGTAAAGAGATTACAAATCATCTCAATTGCATTTTCAGAGTTCTCTCAATCTCAATATTGGCTACATATGCTTACAGATGTGATCTGACACAGCACTTCAAGGTGAGGGACAGATGCCCTCAGGGTACAAACATTTGCACGGAGTAGAATTAAGGTTTTATCAGTCTAGCTACTGCTCTGTAAGGGTCTGGTTGTTCACGGTGCTCCAAATATAGTAATAGAAGGAGATTACAGTTACTTGTATGGGCCTTATATTGGAGAGCACTTACATAGTAGATTTACATGGTGGCTTAAGGAAAAATAAATCAAAACCTTCCAGGAAAGAGCAAACATTTTTTAAACAACTTGCAAAAAAGAGGTGAAACCCAAATTGCAATACTAATACACGGTCACCCAAGTTTTAACAAAATCTGTCTGTATGGGAACTGTTGAGTCACGGCCTGAAACACTGATTGATCGCCTGGGGAAAAGACCCAGTCAACCCTGGGAGCACAGCTGAAGGCAATTCAGCTGTGTGATCAGAAGGGATGGAGCCTGGCTGCACCTCTCTTAGACCCCATTTAAGAGCTGACTGCCACTGGGAAGGATCTCTGGCTGGAGATCCCTCCTTTGTGGAGTTTTCCTTGTGAGCATAGATCTTTGGAGACAAGTGAGCATTCTTTCCCTGTTTGACCCTTTTGCCATTTCACTCTCGTATCACCTTTTCACCACACTAATCTTTTCAACTGTACCACTGTCATTCATCATCTTTTCATGCAAGCAATAGCTGTGCTAATACACAGGAGGAGTAAGCTGGGTGTTCTGTTTTTACTGGCAGCCAATTTATAACCAAATCAGAATACTACGCACCACATTGAGAACGGCCCCAGAGTCCTTCCAGTACGTATGAGCAGATACCTCAGTTGTGAGATCCAAGAAAGCTTTTATAAACTTCTGGGACTTCCATTAAAAAACACACATATCTCACCACCAAAAAGGTACAGAAGCTTGCACACCTTTTAACCTCCCTGCCAGCTCATCCTTTTTACGCTCATAGTTACCTGACAGAATAAGAGGCCTGAGTGATTTTGCAATGTATTCTTTTTTCAAGATTTCCCAGGCATCTCTAGCCTATAGTTAATATTTCTGAGCAAATATAATCTTTACTGAGTGCAATGAATAAGAATACCTTGAAATTTACGCATTCAAATGCTGTCTGTGGATGATTAAGTACAAGAGCCTACAATTAGCCTTGCAACTCCTCATTCTGACTTCACGTGTTGGCATAAAATCAGCAGCAGGCTATAAAATTAAATTTGGAATATTCCTCAGACTTGTGAAATTAGTCCATTCATTCCATTACATGGAATGAAATTTTCCATTTAAATTTAACAAAGCGATGCCCTCAAAGCCAAAATTTGATTATCTGCAAAAAAAAAATACCTGTTACCTGCCCAACTCCCCAGGAAAAAAAACAAAACTGAGTTTTAAATCTGAAGGTAGAAATGGTGTGCTAATCTCTGCCTTCACTTCTATGAAAAATCTGTTTTCCATTTCAATCTAAAATCACTGGTTTTCAAGTAACAGATGAAAGCACCCATGAAAATGCTTGTCAAAAAAAAAACACAAACATTTGCATCTCCACAAATGGCACAGAATAACGTGTAAATGGGATGTTGTAGATTATCAACAGGTAAATCTCAAGCTGGTCACTATAAGCCTAAATAACCTAAATTCAGGCAGCTTTAAAAGATGTATTTGGAATGTGTAGTAAGATGCACTGCACCACAAGCGTGCCAGCTCAACCTTGATCATAAAGCAAAGCCAAGCTAAGGCTGTGCTAAGCTGAAGGAGCACTGATGCATCTCCAAGCATTGCAGCCCCAAAATCCATGCAGACCCTCTGCACAGGTCTACAGACAGCCTAGAGGATGCTCCAGCTCATCACCAAGCTGCTGTCCTCACTTCCACTCACTGCACTTTGCACCTTGTTTTATTGTTATAAGCTATTTCATAGAGTGGAAGGAAGCAAAGGATAAAGCCTGAGCCTGTGCAGCTCTAGTTAGCTCAATATTCTCAGCAAGAGAGTGGCTTCCTTACTCACATTTCACTCATCTTAAAGATTTGTGTTTCTGACATTAGAACAGCTCATAAAATCAGTCATCCAGACACTGTAATTATTTCTATCTACAGATATATGTACATATTTTTCTCTGATGGAAGGAAGCTTCAAAGTCCACTGAATCCACTAACTTAGCTTCAAGGAGATTATTCTACAAAAAAAAAAAAATTATGTTTGTCCCTATTCTAAATCCAAATGTTCACAGGAAAGAGTTACAGTTCTTTAAAATATTTTTCTATTTTATGTCCTTTCTGACAAGCAACACTTGTCAACTGGATGGGCTACTCTGATTTATATATGTGATTTTACTTGCATTATGAGATTATAAAGAGATGTAGCTCTTTCCAATAGGCAACAAATCTTTCCATACATTTTCTCATTTAATACTGTTGCCTTAATCTCAGCTGAAGCATCTCTGACCATTCTGCTGCACTCTGTGGCACGTTTCTTTCGTATGAAAACCCCTGATGTTCAATTAAGAGCTCTGAGGATAAGACACTGCAAGAGAAAGAAGCATACTGTAAATAGTGGGAGTTCCAAAAATGTATTTTTAGATGCCGGTGTAGTTTCAGCTTCATAAACAGCTATTCTGTTTAACCACAGTAATTGAATCAAGATGCATACAAGCTTAAATAACTGTTTGATCTGACTCAGGCTTGCTGTCCTGCCCTGGTCTCACCTTCTCCTTTGCCTCCTGTTGTGCTGCTAGTTCCTCATGCCATGGACTTTGAACTTGCATGTGCTTTAGGAAAGGTAGAACACTCAGGGAAAAAAATATATATATAAGCAAATGCCTGACACTGAGACAACCTACTTGAATTAAACAAAAAAAAATAGAAGGTCCCCTTTAAACTGGAAACAATAGACTGAAAAACAGATTACGATAAAAGGAGGCAGGATCATTTGAGGAAGTGAGCACCTTGGCCCTGCTCCAGCAAAGCACTTAGCTAATGATTAACTTCAAGCACCCCTAGGAAACTCCCAACTTAAAAAGTCCACTGAACTGTCTGACTGTAGTTATTTCTGCAATTGTCCACTAACTTGGCTGGTCAGCAATGGAGAACAAAGCATTATTTCTCCCATACCTTGTAGCAGTACCACATCAATCCAGTAGCGAATCAGACCAAGCCCAAATTGTGTACATGCATCCTGAAAGTCTGTACATTAGGCTAGTTTTAATCATGTCAGTCAGCTAATTACCTTATACACAAACAAAAGCATCTGTGTAATTCTCTCTGATCATCATGTCCTCTCAATTTTAAAACACTGAAAACTGAAATGATTGGGTCATACACAGTGTTAAGACTGCCTGTATGAAGACACAATCGCACACTACTTACAGATGTCTAAAACAGAGTTCTTTTTGGCACCCTTGCCATAATAAACGCTTTTAACCATGTAGCACACTGCAGCATTTTCCATTGTGAACAAGATCTTCCAAAGCATTTGGAGCTAGTATTTTCAATATCTCTTGAGGTACTTATTTTGCCACTGAAAGTAGCATTTAATGACAATTGCAACACTATCGTTTTATGGAAAACTTCTTCTAAAATTAAAAACAAAGGCCTAGAGTTATGATATTGAAGGTATGGTAGTTCTCTGCCATATAATGCAAAAATATCTTAGGTTGGGCAGCCCTGTAGTCCTGAACCATCATAGCCCCACTGAAATAGAAGCTTGGAGCCTGCATTTATTACACAGGATAGTAAGGAGGGTTACTGAGAAAACATTGCTAACAGGCTGTTCAGCTGTTTCTAAATAGTTCTCCATCTGCACCCACTACAGATTTTTACAAGTCTTAAGAACGAGGCCAACCGTATCTTGAGGGTATCAGGAAATACACCAGAATGTCCTGAAGCATCTAAGGGGATTGGACACCAAAATGTAACCCCTTTGGCCATATTCATCTCAGCCTGCATTAAGCTAAATTCCAGTCCTTCACGAAAAGGAAACATTAAAAAAATATCAACACACTGAAATGCAAAAACATATATCTACAGTCATCATTTTACCAAAATGCAACAAAATATTATTTATCTCATGGCATACATGTTCCCAACTGTTGCACACACAGTGCTTTAAATAAGATTATTAAACCAAAACATTTATCCTGCCAAAACACCTCAAGGAACAACATCATAATGAACAAATACAAGGAAAGAGGAAAATTGGAAGACCTCCTTACAAAGGTTGTTTCTATATAAATAACAGAAAGTGCTCGATGCCAGTTTTCAAGCAACAACTTCACTTGAGTTTCTTTTTTATTTGTTGTTTTATAACAACAGATAGCTTAGAAGGAAAAGTGCAATCATCTTATTTTTATTTTACTTGAAGCACAAGCTAACCAAGACCTTCCAAACCCTACTTTTTCCTTGTGGCATCTTGCGTATCTTAACATTATTCTAGTACAATCACAGTTTTTCCTTATTGTCACCCTGGTTTTCACAGGTGGCAATCCCTTTATTATGAATGGACTGATGCAGGGTGGGTGTGCAGGCAGGCTTCATTACTGCCAATTAGCTTGCATAACATCAACAGGTTCCACCTTTCAAGGAATAAGCTGTTTCCAGGGTGAGTAAGTATGCAGTAACGCTAACCTCTGATCAGGTTAATGGACTAGAGGGTTTTCTTCTCTATGTACTGTTAATGCAGTTTCCAAGTAATGAGCACTTGTGCATAGAAAACTTTGTAACCATCATCACAAATCTCCAAATAACCTTCTGATGGTTGCCTGTGGCACAGGCCTTAAGCTAAGATACTGCCCTTACTCTTCTCGACTGAAAATCATTTGGCTTCACCAACAAACACACCAACAGCCTACTGAAATAACTGACACAAGTCCTACTTAGTATTTTTCTGACAGCAATACCACAGCAGTAAATCAAAATTTTGATGAAAAAAGTACATACTTTGAAGTTGCACCTAATGCTGCGTATTAATACATCTGTTTTGTTCTTCCCTAAGTTATGCAATAATTTACTTACAGAATTTCACTACTCTTTTGTACACTAACTCAATTTCTCTCTTCCTCTCAAGGCATAAGCTGAAAAGACATTCAAGTTTTTAAAGATGTTTTAAAAAAAATCATTATTAAAAATAGCTTTTAACAAAAGCTTTTAAAAAAATTACAGCATACTATGGCATACAATACTATACAACTGAAAAACAGAAAAATCTCAAAATCATCACTTCAGGTTATTCATTAGCTCCATATCTGCTTACAAACAATTCCTCATTTACGCTAAGTCTTCACTAACCAAAGAAAATATAAGAGCAAATGTTTGTATCACAAGAGGACTGGTGTGTGCTGACATAGTCAGGCTCAAAACTAAGCATTCCTTTCGCCCTCTCTACCTCTGATCTCAGCAAACAGATTTAAAAGGTCTCCACAATTTCACACACACAGGTAAAAATCTTGGCTGAAACCTTAATTTCCATGCATTGTTACTGATATTAAAGTGACACCAGATAAACCACAAATGCTCTGAAAGATCAGTCCAGAAAGAAGTCCCTCAAGTCCTCTACCTTTGTAAAAATGAAAGTACCCAATTGCACATTTTTCTGCACTAATGTATACAGCGCATGGCTTATCTTATTTACACAACAAGTCTCCTTGAAATATCTGTACATCAGAACAGTAAGCTCCACTACACCAATAGTTAAACAGATGCACAGCTCAGAGCTGTAGAGAAAGCAGGTATTGAACGCACTGAAACACTTCAGCCCAAGCAGATTCCAGTTTCCTAGTTAAATATACAATGAGGTATAAAGTGGTTTGAAACAGAACGCTGCCAGCTTCTGGGGATTGTTTTTTCTCCTTTGTTTATTTCAGGATTCCCATGTTAGGACGTATTGCCACGGCAACATACAGTAAATATTAATTCAACACTTCCAGGATTCTTTCATCTTCCCATTAAATAGGGAAACGTGGTAGAAAGGAGGAAACATCAATAAGGGATTTCCACAAAAAGGTGAAAAGAAGAAATATGAAGTGGGAAACAATACTTGAACAAATATTTTGAGTAAGAAAGTAATTATATTTGAAGTTAGTAGCTCCTCCTTCAGCATTAGAAATCTAACTGTAATGAAATCATCTACACAACCAGACCAGTTATCAGAGCATAATATACTCACACACTTGTATGTAATAATACATACTTGTATTATATGTATTATTCACATAATACATACTCAGCTGCTGTCTCAGACTGCCTGACCACCAATAATCCCACTAAAAATGTGGTTCCTGGTGTTCAGTACTCATTCACAATGCCTAGATCAAGAGAGGGCACACTTCAAATTGTTGCTAACCCAGAATAGATACTAAGAAACAGATATTAGTTCCTAGTTGATCACCTCTGGTTTACATATTCTGCGTTCCTCTCTCATAACATTATGTGACTAAAAATTTTGTTCCAAGAAGTATGCTAAATCTACAAACAAGAACCATTTATTACCTTTTAAATGTTATTTTATTCCATGTTTCCTTGTGTGTGCTTGTAATAAGCAAGCAGATTAAAGCTGTTCAGTTCTGATTAGCTTTTATAATAATCTTCATGGGGCAGTTATGCACATCTTTTTCTTAAAAGCTTACCAGATTCTCTCTATCAAGGTATCCATCTGTGCTGTCATAGAGATTAACAGTTCTTAATCCAGTTCTAAATTCACTCATGCATTGCAAGCTGCTCCTATTGCTTTACCCTGGTAACATTTTTGGCAATAGAGTCAGACACAGCATTTTAGCTCCCCATATTACTGTGCCAACATTAACCCAACCTCCACATAACATCTCTGCCTTGTAGGCACATCACCTGTGCAGACACAGCGATCCAAGATTACACACTGAGATCACTGAACCTTTAAGTCCACCATCTTTCTTCCTTTTCTGCAATGATGATTCAACTTTATCAAAATCTATCCCTTCAATGCCAGTAGCTCTTGTGCTGTTCTAAAGCAAGCAGAGATAGAAGCAGCACCACAGGTCCTTGCAGCCATCAGCTTAAAGAGCAAAGCACAATAACCTTTATCTTAGCATGCATAACTACTAATGCTTCTACGGGTTATTAATTAATCTGGCTCTGTTAGAATCCAATTCCAATATTTAACTCCCTGACCTCCAGCAGTCAGTCTGCAGTGACATTCACAATTTAAATATCAAGAACTTGCTTGTCTAAACAGCATTCACATTCAGTGCTTCAGTGAAAACTGTTCTCTCACTGATGAAAAACACCCATCACAGTGTTACTAGCATTCTGGGTATTATTGTCACTGTAATAATGACAATATAATAAATAATTTATATGTGCAAAAATCATTATTTTCACATATTCATTTCTATATTCATTTAATCTGGATTTCAAAATTCACCTGAAAAAAAAAAAGCCAATTTTTATTTCTTTTAGAATTTACCATAGGGTCATAGTAGCCTAAATTTGAGACCAAAACTTTACCCATTAACAGTCTTCTCACTGCCTGAGCTGTCCCAGGTGATCAAGAACATGCCTGCTTCAATACTGGAAAGCTAGGGCTACTGCTCAAAACACTATTTTGCTGGTTAAAAAAAAAAAAGTACAACCAAATCAAAAGCGATACTGGGATTATTACAAAACTTACAGCTTGTATTCTTTTTTATTAGTAGTATTTAACATGAGAATTCAGCTTACCTAATTAAGCAACAACCAAGACCTCACATTTTCCAAAACCTTAGACTTCATGCTCTGATTATGGGATCTAAATTCCTACAAAATCTAGGCTAGGAAAAAAGACAGAAGGAAACCCCATGTTTCTAAGCTATGTTTCTCAGTGCAAGTAAATAGAAATCAAAACAGAGCTGTTTCTCTGGATCAAGAAATGACTTAAAACATAGCACAATGTGTGACACTGAATTGCTACTATTCATATAAACAAATAATAATTTAGTGATCTAAATGCCAAGTTAAGAATTTCATCAGTGATCAATTCAGACAAACATTGAGATAACATCTTAAGCATCACCAGACGCCATGCATTGTTGAGACATCAGAACAAGAACTGACTTGCTGCCTGCAAAGGTGATGAACTGGGAGTCCAATTACACCTCTTCAGGCCGGTCTTGAAAAAAAGAAAAACCATTATATTAGCTGCTTCAGTCCTATTTCGTTGAGGAATTCCTCAACATCGGTCCACGCTATCGTACAGAGAGCTACACAAACAAAAACGGCGAGGACTCTAAAAAGTGGAAAACGTAATTAAACAAAGATGTGTACTCAAAACCAAAAAGAAAATGTGAAATTTTATTGACAAATGACCTGTGCATACACATTACATGCCCATGTAAGTTACAATTTAAATTCCAATAAGGCGCCACTAACATTAGCTATTTGACCATTTTTAGCCGCCTCTTGAAGCAAAAGTACAAATAGACCATCAACACTGAAACTATGCCACGCTGACTGTGAAAACACACTTCAGCTATTTTTCAAAAACAATTCTTCTGCCACTTATGATGAATCAATATGATATACATAACATCAAAATCTGTAATTCTGTGAGATTTTAGCACATTCATATGTGCTACAAAACAATATCACAACCTGGGCTTCTAGCTCTGATTTCTTGATGGGGTACCACCAAGTACTGCCAGACACCTTGACCACTATCAGATATAAAGGCCACAATTTAAAATGAATCAGGAAGCGTATGTCCAGTTCTACAGACAAAACAATGCTGATGACTGCAGTACATAATATTAACTGCCTGTAACGTGATGGAAAACGCAGCAATGACAGCATAGCAGCAAAGTCCTAGGCTACAACAAGTAAGGGTTAGCTCAAAGGCAACAGCCATAGGCACAGAAACAAAAGAAAGAATCTGCTTACCTTCAGAAGGCCTCAGGTATGCAGGGATCTCCAGACAGATATCCTTGCCTCCACTGCCAACCCTTAAATGAGGCCTGGGAAGGGGTGGATCCTGGCTCCACCCCTTCCATCACTAAGTACATTGCACGCACCTGAGCTCCCCCGGGTTGGCCCTACATTCCCACCAGGTGCTCAATCACTGGTTCAGGCCATGGCTTAGCATTTCTGCAGCATAGCCTATGCAAATATTTTCTTGAAATCTCATCTTTCAAGGCTTCAAGAAATATTCAAAGTGGAAGGAACACCTTCAATTCCTCCTAGAGCAGTTGCTGCTCCTTCCTGAGCAAGGAAGCACACCAGATTAAACAGACCACGGAAAGATCTATTTCAGTCATACCTATGTTCTCACTTTGCAAAACATCCAATAGAAAGGTGAAGTCTTAACTAAGATGTTCAATGGAAGATAACAAAGAGAAGCAATAATATATTGGACTGATTATTACACAGTGGTCAAAGATGATGAAAAGTAATTATCAGCTGAGCCGACTCTGTTTGACGTCTCAGGGAATAATAATAATAATTTTTCATAATTATCGATTGATCAAGTTTGAGCTTCTGGTAGGTTAAAAAAAAAAAGGCTTTAAATAAAAAGCAAAGTGAATCTTTCTCAACTTTCAGCTGCCACCATTTCCTTAAGCTGCAGTAAAGATTGCTCTACAAAAACTTGATTCAACGCAAAACAAGGTTCAACATCCTCAAACACAACACTTCTTTCCCAATTTCATCTGCCTTCTTCTGGACACCCTCATTCCTTTCCTCTTCAACCTTCAACTGAGACCCTGTGGGACCACTGGAAATGCCTTCCTGTTATCCTCCAACAGGATGGGGTGAGACACATAAAGAAAGGTGCACTTCAACTTGGCAAGCTGTAGTGCAAGCAACTATTTAGACAATCTCAGAGGGCTGCCAAAGCCCAGGGTGCACATTATAACCATACCTCACCAAATATGGAGGAGCACAACGCTGAAGCTATGCCTATAATTGGGATCTGGACCTGAGGAAAATCTTTAAAAGCCACAGCCCTCATTTTGATGTATGAGTGAAAGAAGCATTGCCAGTGCTCCTGAAACACTCAGGAGGAATACAGCTTAACGTGCTTGGTAGCAAAACTGGGATTTAAACAGAGATTTGTGCCAGTTCTCCTGCTGCCTAAGATCAACACTGCTCTACAACTGAAGTGCACTGTGCAATTGTGATAGGTGTGGTTGCAGATGATAGTTTTTGCTGTTACTACTGTTGGCTCGTTTGGCTATAACTGATCAATCTACTAATGAAATTAATTAACTAACTGAAAGTTATTTCTCTACACAAAATCCTAAGTACATACACTATCTTACTTTGAAGACAGTTGGACACATGGAAAAGCTGGTTTTCTCTTTCCTCTAACTTAAGCATGGGATGAAAAATTCATTGCAGGACTGTCACAGTTTGGCCTGGTTCTGTGACAAGGGGACAAAGGGACCCACAGATCCACACCCTGTGAAAGAGGTTGGGAGGGAAGGGAAAAAGTAGGAAGATGGGCCTGGACATAGGAAAACAGTGGCAGTGAGCTAAGGGAAAAAACTTAGTTTATAAAATATAATAGCGGAATGTGAAATAATACAATTTAATACAATTGGAATTGAAGCTAATAAATCAAACAAAATGAGAGTTTCTGAAACCAAAGTCCGTACTCTGATGCTGTAGGCAAAACCATCAGGGAGCAAAGAGAGCAGTCTCGTGACTCCCGGTCAGTTTTATCTTTCCCTCCAAACTGAAAATGAGAAAATGAAGTCTTCTGGGAGTTGTAGTTCATTCTTCCCTTCTGAGACCAAGAGATTGAAAATACTGACAAATCTATGGGACTGCAGCATTAACTCTTTAATTCCCAGTGCACTGCATGATGTTGTCCTGTGGAATACAGATGAAAAACCATAAAACCAGAACAAGGGCTTAACAGGTGCAATCTTTTTCTATTTCAGAATTCAAAGCATTTCTGCTTTCCGTATTTAGACAGTTACATTCATTCACTTGAAAAGGAGCAATCTGCCATGCAACCAGTTTGCTATTTCCAATTCTGTCATCTCTGAGCTTTGATTTTTATAGGTTTGCAAAATGTGGAAATGCTAATTGTGTTAAAATCCTTAAGACCACTTATGGGAAGGTACCTTACAAAGTTTAATCATTTCTCGTTTGAGGAATACTAAGAGAATACACTTGCCCTTTCCCAACAGAAACCTCAGTGAGCCTGTAACTACACAAGGGGCACAACTCCATTGCATATTGTCAGAGGAGAAATTTGCTAAGAAATACACAGGGTGGAATTCTGAAGATAAGAGCTGTCAAAAGGGAACAACCATGAAAGAAGGATGGCATCTCTGACAATACAGGAAATAATGAGGTGTAGCAAGATGCTCTCTCCCCTTCTGGCCTAGCTGTTCCCACTGTTCCTTCCCTCAGTCTTCACTGTGTGACTTTTTCAATCTCAGAAAACAATTAATTAATATTTGTAAAGCGCTTCTGGAAAGGTCAAGCGCTGTGTAAGCACTAAATGTTATTGCTATGTTAAGAAAATGGAAAAGGTTTTAAATCAGTTGAAAGTTATATGCTATTAGTTTTAATATAACATTTGTACTCTTGTAGCAGAACAGACATTTGTTCTCCAGTTTTAATCCATCTTACTACAATCACCATCACAAGAAAAAAAACACAAAAGGAATAAGAAATGAAAACCAATGTTTAAGATCACCACCATCACAGAAATCTTAATAGAAATGGTCAAATAAAGCACACAACAATTTTAACCAGTTCTTAGCAAATATCGTTACTGTCCTCCATCATAGAAATTACGCATGCAAAAGGACAACAGCTTATGTAAATATTTATATTTCATACTCCATACATGCACAAACACAATGTAAGCATATTTGCTTGATTTTTTTCTTTCAGAAAGAAAAAAAGCAAATTGACATTCACTGTCAGACTGTCCATCTAACACTGGTGCTGCCATCTTTCCTCTGAAAGCCTATCCTGAATCCCAACCAAAACAGTCCACCTGAAAGAGCTACAGCTGCAGAGCTATCATTTGGCAAAAGGAGCATCATTTAAAAATCAGCAGCCCTGCTATCACCTTCAACATGTTATCTAAGTGTCTGCCACACTACTTGAACACACAAATCATCATTCTTTCCCCAGCACCAGAATTCTCCATCCAGTGTTGACAAACTCTTAGTGCCATCTTTCTGTGTTATCACCCATCACCCACTTTTCCATGTTTCCACTTCTGATGCAGACATCTTTGAAGTCCATTGCAGCCTTCTGATCGTTGCTACAGCCAGAGCTTGAACACTGTCCTGTCCCTCTGGGTGGGCTAGGGTGAGGTTAACATTTTAATTCTCTGTTCAGTAACCAGCAGTAATGACAATCACTTGAGATGTTCAAATAAAAAACAAATCTACTCAAATCTCAGAAGAATTACAAAAGATAAAGCTGGTTTATGTGTCGAAAGTGAAGACAGAGAGAGATGTGAAAAGAAGGTAAAAATATCACCACCCTTAGATCCAGCAATGGTCTCTGCTCATAGGTGTGTCCCCCCAGTGGTGCGTACATATAGGGCTCCTCAGGTTTGTGTCTTCTATACTCAGGTTCACATATGCTCAGTCCTTTTTCTAGAGCCTTTCAGAAGGGAGTGTAGGCAGCAAGGGGGTTACTTCTGTGCTCTCCCCCTTCTGAGGAAGACTAACTCTAAAAACTGAACTAACATTGTATTAAGTATCAGAAGAATAAACACTTGACATCCTTTAGCCAGGGACATCCCAAAGCCAGTAGGCCTTGAGGAAGACATTAAACAGGATGCTTTGAGGATGTTGTCAACTTAGGAAGAAAACTCAAGGTCCACATATCCTTAGCTGAACCACCTTCATTATAATAGGAAAAATCACATCCACATGCCAAAAAGACCCCTGCCCAGAAGAAGAACCCTCCTGAGCATGCACAGTAATGAAGCACAGTAATGTAGTACAGAGTCAACAATATTACAATTTTGTATAAATTACTAACCAATCACCATGAGGAAGACAGACTGGAAAAGTCACTAACTCATAACTTCTGCATATAAATATATCATGGGCTGTTCTGTTTGCAGTGCTTGATCTGTGGGAAACCACTGAGCACCCAAGCTTGCACAAACCTGAAATAAATTAGCTCTTCTGAGCTTATGATCACTGACCTATTGCACACTGGGCATCAAATCCACTTTTCAGACAACACCTCCCTCACTGTAATTTAGTCCCAGGTGTTAACCCACCTAAACCAGGCAAGTACAAAACCTAAGGCTCTCACAGGTGCTCCTGCAGGTGGCTAACATCTCCTTATCCTGCTGAGTGAGACATTAATTCAGCTGAGTCTCTTACAGACATGGCATTGCAGTTGTTGATACAAACCATTCCAGGAATACATTTGCCACAGCTGACTGGCCAGAAGCAAGGGCAGTTCTCAGCATCCCCACTCAAACCCTTCAGTCACCAAAATGCTTACCTAGCCTCTCAGTCAGCAACCGGTGCTTCCACTACAGTCTGCTGTTGTCACATGGCATCCCACTAGTTTTAGCTGATGCATGAAGAACACCCTTGGAACACACCCTTTACTTGCAATAGTCAATATATCCACAGTTCAGCTTCTTCATAGACACTGTATGCTTGTGTTTACTAAACTGCTTTCACTTATATCATATTTCATTCACATAGATTTACACATAACTTAGTATACATAATGTTATTAATAAAGAAATAAAGGGTGGAGGGAGCAGGCTTTATGCCTCAAAGTCATTAAAATATTGAATTTCCCACTACGTCATTAGCTATGCATGTCTGCTCAGTATTCAATCATATTTTGAAGAACAAGAAATTGCAGACATGGAAACCACATGAAAGAAATGGCTTCAATCCAAAAGGAAATAATGTATCATCCAAAACTATATAACTCAGTAGTAGTTTAATTATAGCTTGCCTAATTATACCTTATGATACTACAACTTTGTAGCACAAAAACCAAATCTCATATACACTCACAAAACCTATATTAAAAAAGCATTATGTCTGTGCTGTATATAATGAATGAAAGCTAGAAGATCATAACCAGCCAAGAAACATGCTGTATGTTATCCATACAGCCAGTGAAATGCTACCTTGACAATCTTCTGAAGAATCCAGCTGTAGCAAAGTGGGTAACAACCAGCAATATGCCTCAATTGCCTACAAACTTACTCAGTTTGTTTTCTTAACTGTAACTCCTGGCATAAGGATTCCTTCCTACGTTGAAGGGAGAGATATCGCTGCCAATATAGTAAAAAAAAAATATATATATATATATACACAAGTCCAAAAAATACATAATATTTTAACATAAAATCACAGTGGAAGTAAATGAGAGAAACTTGGTTACATCAGAGTTTTTATACTGGGCTGCATAGACATGGGATTGGTAACACTTTCGCTTTCTGCTGGGCTCAGATTTAGATGAGGCATTCAGAAATCCCCAAGACAAGAAAAGAACACGTTCCCACACTGATGTTAAGTTTCAATAAACGTGTTGACTATGTAGTTTCCTATAAAATTCCAAGTCAGCAATGAATCCCCTATAAAAGTATTAAGCCCATACACTAACATACAGGAAACTATAAATGTTTTCCTCTTTAATCTCCAGATGATGATGGATTTTATTAAACAGATGCCACCCATCTTCCATTTAAGTTAGCTGAAAGAACAAATTAGATGCACGGTTCCATAATGAAAATGTGAATTCAATGTGAAGCTTTGTCTGACAACAGGCTTGTACAGCAAAGCTTAAGCAGAGTTAAGCTGTGGTCTCTGAGGGCTCCTCCTGGCACAGAGTGCTAGTGTAGGATAAGGAGTGACTGAAACTGCGTGCAGCCACAGATGTAAAAGGCAAAAGGCCAGCAGACAGCAAAGAAAGCTGCTGCAGTCATAGCTGGGGAGAGAGTAAGAAACATGTTTCTGGTTAGCGAAATCCATAATCACTTCATTTCTGAGATAAAAATACACCTTTTTCATTACTTTCAAGAAAACAAGACTAAGCATATTCTTATTCAGCAGAACTGCAACCAAGTTACGCCTGCAATAGTAAGCTACCATGAAAGTTCTGAAGACAGGTTTTCAGACACCTGGAGGACTGCCTGTGGATGGTACAAGGCAAATGGGAGACCTCCATCTGATCCATCACCTGGAGCAGACACAAGCCTGCTGCTTCAGCAAGTAACACAGACCTAGCAGCTGAACACCTCCTCTTGAACACAGGATGGCATGCAACAAAGGCATCACTTCTGCAGTGGCCTGGGGGATGACATCTGCTGCCAGGAAATTAAAGAACTTCTTTCCTGGATCCTTCTTCTTACCCCAAAATAGTTGGGCCATACTAAGTCCTTGCGCTATATCAAAAAGAGTTCCTCCTCACAGAATCTAATTCAAATTTAATTCAATATGTAGGCTTACAGAAAACAGTCTTCTATAAGAAAATGAACTGTAACCACATATATATTTTTTTTAAAGTCCCATGGAAACTAATTAAAGGCATTAACTTCTCTTCATATGCCTTCCTATTAAGTCTGCCCTAGTGTGCAAGAAGATGAAGATGGAAGAGGCTAAATCATTTTCCTACTCTAGGCAGTAAGAAATAAACCAGAAAATAAAAATAAAAATGGAGAGAGTAACCAGTAGCCAACAAGAGCAGTGATAAGTCCTTTGGTATTAAAAAATCTGTAGTGTTATACAAAAGACATCTGGGCTGAGTGCTCTTTGACAGCAACTCTTTTTTAAAATCCATTCAAGCCAGAGTTTGAAAGTGAAACCTACTCTGTGACAGTGTGCATCCTAAGAGTAACTCATTCTCAGATTTCATCGATAGAACACTTCAGACCTCCCATATAACAACGTACACAACTTAGGTCCTTTGCATTCAGATTCCAAATGTTCTAAAATATTTTTTCTATTTACAGGCACTAAACTGAAACTAAACACCACCCCATTTCAGAAAGTTCTCTAACCCACATTTGCCCTATTTCTATCTACAAGTTGACATTACATTTTACTGTGCAAGACACTCAATTGATTCATTCAGAAAGCAGTTTCACAAATAATAAATACAGAAAGAAAAACGTCTATATTTCAGCTCAGTAATGCACTGTGCAGAGACATATTATAGTCTCACTCCCTAAATACAGTGGGGGATTGCCTACCCACCACTTCAGTAAGTCACTGTTTTTCAAACAGTTGAAAGATGACCTAAATTTCTGCTTCCCATTCATACAATATACAGCTTATTACAATGAACCCTGTGCAAATGAACTCATCTTACTATGCAGCTCAGATCATTCCTTGAAATTGAACTCCTCTTCTTATGTATATACTAATAAACTTTAGGTTCATCTAGAATCTGAGATTTTAAGACTTGATTTAAGGAAGTGATGCTAGCTAGCATCATGGCCACAGCACTTTCAGCACAGCTATCCACTAAGGGGTTAAACTCCGACACACACATGCGCGCACACACACACTACATAAGAGGAAAAAAGCATGATCAGATTTAAAACACAAATGCTTCAGAGAGAGGATTTTTTTTTTCTTCTTACAAACAGAGTTCAGATGCTAAAATACCATTACCTATGAGAAATCAAATGTTAATCTGAAGTCACGTTATAAATTTGAAATTAACTCAGCTACCGAGAAATCACTGCCATCATTTGATATACAGAAAACAAGTTCTCCCTTGTTTGCCACGTGGGACAGTGGATTATCAAGGTTCAAAAAACAAAAAGAAGATCAGCAGGATTCCCTCAGCTCACAGAATAAGATTGTCAGCTAATGTAATTTGCATTATCTTGGGCACTGCGTACATAACTAGATCTCACAGAGACTTCCAAGTTCTTAATTTCCACAATTCTACACACTTCAAAATCCAGGAAACTCTGCCAATTAAGAACTTTGATCTCATCATTCTGAAAGTGCAGCCAGCTTACCATTTGCAAATGGGCAACAGATTACATCTAGAAAAAGGGCATTGGACATTTACCTCCCCCAAAAGATTATCCTTTCAGTGTCCTAACATTTTCATGCCAGAAATTCTACACACGTGGTAACACCTAATGGAATTCTCTTCCCCAAACTTACTCTCTTGAAAACATACAGACTTTTAAGCTTCTCCACACACTTGAGCACAAAGTTCCAAGTTTGCCTACCCACTATACTCGTATTTTGAAATATTTTCAAAACCAGCTACACCAATGAAAGTCAATCAACTTAGATAATATATTTAAACATACAAACCTCCTTACCATTACCATATGTGACAATCTGTTAGACCACAACTGACCTAGTAAACACATATATTAACAAGGTAAAAAATCTTCTAAACCAAGGAGCTTAAAAGTTGGTAATTGCACTTCCTGAGAGTACCCCCTCTGTTCGTTGAGTTGCGAGAACAATTCAGATTAATGTTTTCTCTCCAAAACCCATACACCTATTTTAAAAGATTTCTAGCATGAAATTTAAATTCTTTTAGGTACGTGTGTCTTCTTCTGTGTAACCACATAGTGACATCACCAGTTTCATGCCCTGAGCAACTACTGCATTTAAAAACCTAAGGGCAGGGAAAAAAAAAAAAGAAAAAAAAAGCATACCTGAACCTTGTTTCAAAAAAGTACTTAATATATTTAAAATGTTTTCAATATTTAAATATTTTTTTCATTTATGTTAAAAAAAATGCAAGGATTGATTCTCAGATATTGTATCTGTAGGTTACGATCTTGATCTCCATCACTTGACCAGTCTGTGCTTTCCAGGAAAAAGTGCTGAAACCACAGTCACGGCCTGAATTACTTACAGATTTAGGGAGAGATTAACCCAGCTTTTCAGTAACAGAAGTATTTTCTCAAAAGATCATGGAGGTCATGACTAGCTTTAATGACTTATTGTTTATTACGTTCAGGACAGTAACAAAATGTGATTAAGACAAACGAGGTACTTCGTCACGGCAGAAAGTGTTGTGAATTCAATACCTCATTCAGCTCTTCAAAACACAACAGCCTGTTTCTCCACAGCAATCACAAGTAATCATATTCCTTTCAACAGTGGTTCATACTCCTTTCAACTGTAGCTCATACACACCATAAAGTAGGCCAGGAGTTGCCAGAAAGCCCTTGTCTTGATGAAAGCATATGCCAGCCCTCCTCCTGCAGTTTCACATCCAACGAGATCTCCGCAGCACACAGGAACAGTGAAATGTCAGATGAGGATGAAGGATGAACACAATCCAGAAAGTTAGCTGAAGGGTACAATCATTTGTGTGATACTGATTTGGAGAAAGACACAAGACAAACAGGGTAAAAACCCCAAGGATGGACAGAGTGGAAAGCACACCCTTCCACTTACTACTATTTTTACAGTGGACCTGAGTGACTTGCTGTTTGTGAAATCTTCACTGTGCAAGGTGTAATTTCATATGCAGTATAGAAAGAAGGTCCCAAATCCAAAGCTTCTACACTGAACAACTGATGAGAAAGCTGAATGTATACGTATATATATTTCAGTGAAATAAGATCCACACACTGCTCCGTTAGAACATACAGAGCCCAAAAGACAGACAAGGTAAAAATAGCATTGAAGGTTACAATACACTAGGGAGCCTTTCAAGCTGCTCGCAATACATCCTTACAGCAAACGAAGGGTAAGCACCAGGACAGATGGTAGAAACTTTTAAAGCCTACTGGTGGCTTTTTTTTTCCTTTCGTAATCAGATGTAGCTATAGAGATTAGCACAACATAATAAACAGTGAGGATTACAGTGAAATTCATCTCTGTTTGTATTTATTCCTAGACAAATAAGCAAATATGAAATATATTCTGTTTCGCCTCTAGCCAGAATGATTCCAGTTTCCATCAAATCTGTCTTCTCCAGTAAACAGCACACAGCAGGAAAATCCTAAGGGTGTTAAATTGATGTTTGGAGAGCACACCTCCATGGATACTCAATTGATTTTGAAAACTAGACTCATGGCAAAACATTGCCTCCCTTACAAAAATCTTCCCAGATTGATATGACTATGGTCTAGCACTCATTAGAGGGAAAATACCAGTTCATCTTTAATACATTAATCACCTAATGGCAACAATCTATTTAACAGGAAAAAAAAGTCATGCCAAAGTAGCTTTTGAAATAATGGAAAATAATGGAATATAGGAGGGCTGCTCCAAGAGTTAAGCTTCCTATTTTATTATGATCACCTATGATATCAGTGGTGGATGTTGGTGGTAGGCTGAACCTTCCCACCAATATTTGGTTACATTTTGTTGCCATGTGACACATGGCAGCAAAGGGGCAGTCTGACAAAGTGACATCTGATGCTGAACTGCAGATGAAGCAAAGGTGCGTCATTTGATTCCATCATGAGGAAAACATGGCACCCATTAACATTCACCAATGCTTGATGAACATTTATGGACATCGAACAGTAGATGGGAGCACAATGAGGTGGCAGGTAGTTTGGTTCAACAGTGGCAACAGCAACATGAAAGACAAGCCACATTCTGGATGGCCATACAGCCTTTTATGAGCGCGGCATGCAGACTCTCATGCATTTTTGATAGCAACAGCTAACAGCAGTAACTACGTTGAAAAACAGTGTCCTGTAGATGAGAATTTGTTTGATCAAATAGTGTTATTGTTCTCTTCGTAGCTGTTGTAGTTTCCAGGGAAATAAACAGGAGGCATGACTTCTGGAGCGACCTACTTATATTGCACCTGTATGTACAGGTTACTGCACATAACATAACTGGTGTCTTTCCCTTAATGCCATGATTGGATGTAGAATATGATTCTGCACTTATTCTGACTTCAAGTAAATAGTGTAGGACAGGGAATAAAGAGAATTACATTTTGTGCATAATAGCTTTTGACTTGGGAATCCAAAAAAAAAAAAAAAAACCACATCTAAGCAGTGTATTCTGCTTAATTTACTTTGATATGTGAAGATTAACTCTAGGGAAATAAAAATAAGGCATTCAAGGATTCTTTCCACCACCTCTGTAATTGTTTCTATTGTCATAGATTCATTAAATCCCCCTGGTAAATCTCTAAGTATTATAGATTTGTGGCATTCAAGATAATAAAAAAGCCCTCGAAACGCAGCTTTCCTGCATTATTATGAATAATTGATAAATTACAAAAGGTCTAATACACACATACAGCAACCTGAGTACAACTAACACTGACTGAAGCACAACTAACGTGATAGTTTTGTATCTGTTCATTTCCAAGGCAAGAATTCCAACTTAAAAAGGATGCTTCACCTTGGAGTCAGCCCTGTTGTCCCCAACATACCACTATATCAGCTTAAATTTTCTTTCCAACAAACAGGTACATTTTCTGCATACAAGCTCAGCAAGTGGTTTCACAGTAATACAAACCTGACTAGGAGAGCAAACCAAGCTCATTTTATGCTCTTGAATAAACACTACAGAGCAGTCTGTCCAACCTGTTTTTCAAAATAAATAACAACATGAGTAGTTTTTGCTTTTGCTACTGTGCCAAGCACTCATATCTTATTACCTTTCACAGTCCAAGACAGACATCTCTTGTACGTTTATTCTCTACATTGTTCTTCAACATCAGCTGTGATCAGCTACAGATAAGAAACATAATGTGCTTTCTGAATGTTAGTACTGAAGTCAAGTACTGAAACCTATGCTTCCCTACATGTTAGGTTTCCCCTGACACAAAGACTCTTTTGCTTTATTTTTAAGCTTATTTTCTACTAAAGCAACAAATCACTGAAAAACATTGGTATGATTGCACACTCCGGTGTATTTGGATTTTTTCTTCGCTATTAATTGCTAAATGTTTTGCTATCACACAGAAAACACATGCCTCTATCTGAAGCTTTTCTACTTCCTACACCTCCTTAACCTAGAAGAATCAAAGAGATGCTGACCGGTAATGTGGCACAGTTTCCCATCTTCAGCTGGTACCTGTAACAGGCAACTTTCATTCAGATACTTATCTACCATGACAGCAGCATTTGTTTGAACTTTCTTCATCCTTTTCCAACAACACACACTGCACAGAAGTCAAGCCTGGCCTTCTTTGTCTCTGCTGACAGATTCACTGCATGTCAATGAAAACAGACTATCTTAAGAATACAGCACCCATTACCTTTCAGATAAAAGCTGAGTTTAACAAAAACGCCATACCTGCAACATGTTTCCTAGAGGACTTCAGTTAAGTATTAAAAACAAAATCAAGCCTTCAGGGGGTGCAAACAAATCTGGGATACGGGCCTGAACAAATCAATTCTCATCAGGTAGGCATCAGTCCAACACCCTGAATGAGTGCTCCACCCACAACTTTTGGAAAAGGTCATAGAGAAATAACCTAGGGGGAAGGAGGAAGACCATCAAAAAGTAAATTAAAAAAGATTAAGAAAGCCGCTCAGGCTTTTTTTCTCACATATCATTATGAATACTAGATCTAACAAGGCTTAGTTTCCAATAGATTTGCATACTGTGGTTAGTTCGTTTCAACGCAAGGAGCTCCCAGCAGCCAAGACATGTACAACAATCCTCTTCTAGGTCAACACTTTGATACTAAACAAAGAATGACCTTATCAGGAAGCTCTTCTCTCAACCAGAGATCTCACAACAGCCTCTTCCTCCCCTCAAATTTCATAACGCTTACTAAAACTTTAACTAAGGTTTCAGACTTCTTTCATGCTTCTTATACCAAATTTTTGCAAGCTTCATTCTCTACTTCTGGGACAGAGAACCAGTTTCAAGAGGAATGGAGGAGAACCAACAATATACCACTGCTAAAAGCACCATAGTTCATAAGCTCACACGCCTGCTCCATCTCCCTCTCAGCAGCAGCAGTTACTGCTCAGTGTACTAAATACAAGGCCAAACAGGAGGCATGGACAATAGAGCATTTGGCTCCACCAAAGGAAGCAGTACTGTAACACTAGCTGAGGATCTGGTCCCACAAGCATGTATTTGCAAACAGCTCTTAACTCCTTCACTGTTTATTACCTTTAAAACATATACGTACATTTCATAGATTTAATAAATTAAGAAGAAATAACAGATTCTGCAAACCAGTAATAAAAACCCCACGCAAGCAACAGATGAGTTCAAACTCTGGTATTTCTGTTGGGTTTTTTTGTTTGTTTGTTTTGTTTTTGATGATGTTATTGTCGTTTGGCGAAGCATCATTTTCACTGTCCTTTCAAGTCCATTTCAAATTCTCGAAACAGTTCTTTAGCTCTCATGCCTCTCTCAAGCTGTTCTGTGTCATGTCACATCTCGTTTTATTTAAACTATACAAACTCTTTAGGACAAGGACTTAGTCTATATTTAGAAAATGCTGCATCAAGATATAGTGCTGTATAAATATTTTACAATTTCTCGGGTGCTCAGCTTCAACATTTTGGAAGCTACATGTATTGACCCAGCCAAAGGTAAACTATAGGGGAAGAAAACAAATCATAAACCTGAATACAGAAATGCTTCCTTTGAACATACTTTTTTTTCCCCCCTTGTCTATTTTCAGAGGATGTAGAATCACAGTAGAACAACTACGCTGTAGGATCTTAATCAAATGAAAATGTGTAAAAGCAGGTACTCTAAAGTTCTCACAACATTTTCCAGTAGTAAGTACTTGCTTACCTTCTTCAGTGAATAGTATCACCCTGAGGCCATTTTTAACCACGGCTGTAATGTGAGCAGTGCTAATACACAGCTTTCAGAAGCGTGCTGCACATAACACTTTAAACTCCCTCAAAACAGAGTGAGTAGTATTTTCTTGGTTTTGTTATCTTCTCCACTCCTCGGTTATTAGAGAACTGGGAGTGGATTTTAAAAGCTGAACATATTTTTGGATTTTACTGCAGTGAAGCAAGTAAATGAAAGAAATCCGTTTTTCTGAACTATTGCACAACACTCACTATTCAACAATTGGAACAAAGCCTAGCTCTTAACTGAAAGCAACGCAGCTTACCTTCTACCTTCCACAAATACTTGTATTATATGCAAGTATATATTTGCATATATATTGCATATATATAAATAGTGGTATTTACCCGGAAAATTGATCCTTATGGTGTCTAGAGTACAAAAGGGATCTCTCCCAGCAAAGTAATGGATGTGTTAGCTATGAACTTCATTCAAGTTCTATTAATGCCCTAGTCATCATCATCTGTTAACACTACTAATTTGAAACTGCTGTAGGCATAAATGATAATTGTCTCTTGACACAAAAGTTTCAGATTTATTATCAAGATATCAGGCCTTAGCTATGTCTCATAGGGTAACTGCTTTCATGCCCTTAGCTCAACTAACTCTAAACAAAACAAGTTCAGACTAACTTCCCCGTATATTAATATACATATGCATAGCAGAGCTGCCGATCTAGCAGTCTAGAACAGCCTTGTTGCTTCTGGTTCCAATTTCTGCCTGTTAGAAGTTTAATCTAAAACAAAACCTACCTTTAACAGACAGAACTCCCAACTTGTACATTACTGACTTAATGAGAGCCATGAGTCAGTACTGGTGTAAAACTCACAGAGGCTGTGGCAAAAACAGTCAGCCATCAGAAACCCATTTGACCAAGATCAGGATGTTAATATGAGGGCTTAAGAAAGGATAGAGATTACTTTGCTGGCTAATGTGACTAATCCTCGAATTTCTTCTGGCAACCTCTTTGTGGAAGGGTAGAACAAAGGCACAGAGTCAGGAGAACAGAACAGCTGACTTTACTTTCATTCCCCACCAACTCTCCTCTGCCTTTTTTATTTCTCCCATCTCAGCAGATGCCCAAGAGTTTACCAGCTATGAAACAGATTAGCAGATAAAAAGAGGTCATTTGTGGTGTCAGCCCCTAACAGTTGACAAACTTACTCATCTGTGTTCCTTTTATTTCCTCCTCATGTACTCCATATGCATGTTTTCCACAACTCTGAACTTGACTTTGAGATACAGCTTTTCCAAACCTCATATACTACCTACTACTTTCCTATGTTTCTCCTCTGAATATTTAAAATCCAGGTGAGCATTTTTAACATCGTTGGTATTTTTAAACTCTGCTCCAGTTGAACTTTGTCAAAACTATAAATATCTTGTTTCCCACTTGGCACTGCACCTTCGTATAATTGCCATTAGTACAGGCTAGGTGCCTCTAGGTACAGATCAGTTTATTTTCAGACACACTGAACTTAATTCATGTCAATTGCATTTGCAGTGTCTTAGCCATTCTAAAATTCCTTTTTCTATTATTCAGGACTTTCAACACGTCATAAGAAATAGCTTATATGTAGCTATTCTATGGTTATATTTTATAATATAATTCTAAATATAATATAAATATTATATATATATACATAAATAATATTCTAAAATATTATTTAAAGTTATAATCAAGTTCTCATTAAAATCAGTAGCAGTTTAACCACTACCCTACAGAGACAACTCTTCCGAAGGAGCTTATGACTGATACATAAAAATTGAGTTGAAAATGATAACAAATCAGGATGCTTCAGTCTTTTATCCACAGTATGATCCCTACACTAACTATACCTATAAGACACTGGATAATTTACACAAAACAAAACCACATTATTCGGCTACATCATTTTGTGGAGCCTGCCATCAGCTTTGGGAACCACATTCCTTATGCCACATCTACTTTCACATTGTAAAATGGCAAAACTGAAAGAGAATAGAAAGTACCTATCCACTTAAGGCTCCTTAGCAGCTCATCAGTCTCTAAGGAGGAATGTACACAGAACAATTAGTATGCCTTCCTACAGTGTCTCTGAAAGACAACCATAGAATCACAGATAGACTTGGATTGAAAGGGACCTCAGAGATCATCTGGATCCAATCCCTTGCCATAAGCAGGGTTGCCAACCACTAGATCAGATTGCTCAGGAACGCATCAAGCCTGGCCTTGAACACCTTCAGGGATGGGAAATCCACAGCCTCTCTGGATGGCCTGTGTCAGCACCTCACCACACACTGAGTGAAGAATTCCTTCCCAAGATCTAATCTAAACTTCCCTTCTTTCAGTTTAAATCCATTTCCCCTTGTCGTATCGCTATCTACCTGCATAAAAAATTGGCCCCCCTCCTGCTTGTAAGCTCTTTTCAAGTATTCAAAGATTTCAATGAGGTCTCCCACAAGCCTCCTCTTCCCCAAGCTAAACATCCCCAACTCCCTCAACCTTTCTTCACAGGAAGGTGCTCCAGCCCATTGATCATCCTTGTGGCCCTTCTCTGGGCCCGCTCCAAAAGCTCCACATCCTTTCCATACTGGGGGCACCAGGCCTGGACCACTGTACTCCACATGCAGCCTCACAAGGGCAGAATAGAGGGGGACAATCACCTCCCTCTCCCTGCTGGCCACCCCTCTTTTGATACACCTCAGGATACTGTTGGCTTTCCAGTCTGCAAGACCACACTGCTGGCTGACATCCAGCTTTTCATCTATCAGGATCTCCAAGTCCTTCCCAGCAGGGCAGGTGTGCTTTCACATACTATGTGTTGTGTGGTTTGTTTTTTGGGTTTGTTTTTTTGTTTGTTTGTTTGTTTTTAAGTGTAGTCATGCAACAAGAGATTACACCACAATATTCACATTTCTACATATATAGCAAAACTAATATGTGTGTTACGTGATATTGGTCTGTAAATGCTATTTCCTACACATGCTTTGTGTCTTAAAAAATACATCTTTTAAATATCAAGAAATATTACAAAATTAACATGCATCAATATTTACCCAATAATATCTGTGGCTAGTTTGTAATTTTAAGCACAATAGACACCACGAATTTATCTAAGAGTATAATCTGCTCTCAGGGTATTTTGGGATGTCTGTAAATCTGAAAGAACCCCCATCAACAGAAAGCATAACTTTGCTCTAAATAAGTACATAGGAAGCCACACCATTTTCTGTACTGGCATTTTCTACCCGTCAATTCCCTTCAGCAATATGAAGAGAAAAATTATTAATATATTAATGGAAGAACTTGCTTACTGAAGCAGTATATTAATGCTTCTGAGCACTGCAAATTAAATTAACTTGTTATCGCTTGCATTGTTACAGTATATACATTTAATTCCTATTTAATTTTTTCTTGTACAGACTAAGGTAATAAGTATGCTGGCAATTAATACAGAAAATGAAAGACAATCTTAGTTTTGGCAGGGCAGCTATTCTATTATTCACATCACAACATATCCCATAGTAATATATCTTAGAATGGCATGGGTTGGAAGGAACCTTAGGATTATCTCTTTCCAACCCCCCTAACACTGGTGGGGGGGGGACCATTTTCTCACTAAAACATTTGAAAAGATCACATCAAGATGGCACATCATAAAGGAGGAACAGAAAAACAGCCAAAAGAACAAGAGTGAAAGAAGCCACACCAGAGAAGAACACCAAAGCTAAAAACGCATGGGAACCAATATATTCTCTGACGCAATGATTTGTACTGTAAAAATGTAGAGGCCAAGAGCACTTTTTTAAGCTTTCTACCAGTCTGTCACAACTGGTTAATCTCACTGGAAGACAGCAGTGACCCTCTGAAGCACTACTGAGTGCCGAATCTCAAATTCCTGATATGCTAGAACATTATAAAAAATTAAGTGGCATATTCTTGAATAATGTAAAAGTGTCACTACATTCTAGGAGTGATTGAACTACTTTCTCTCACACTTAGCAACAAAACAAAATGCTGGAAAAGCTTTTACTCCTAGACAGAAGAGGTAATCTGCTAGTGGAGAAACTTCAAGGAATAAATGCTGCACCACTTATGCTGAAGTCCTGCTACCACACCTGCAGGCAGTTTCCACATGTACACCAAATTATCAATAAACAACCAAACTATACTAGTACAGTAAACCAGTAAGATAAGAGTAAAACATTACCAATTCAGAAATATCGCCGTTTCAATCTTTTAATAGCTGCCAATATATTGTTTTTGTGAAGAATCACAAAACGTGTACAAGAAACTACAATGCACACTCTTGCCTTTTTTTGTTTGTTGGTTATGTGTGGGTTTTTTTCTTCTCACAATTACCGCCAGCCCATGTTTTCCTTTCCCTTACACTACCCTTCTATAAACTATCCTTGTGTATCCTTAGGATAAAATAACTATCCCACATAGGACAGATCATATTTCAGACAGAAACAGTCGCCTCTGCAGGAAACACTAACATTTTGTTGCTACACAATGGAAAACCATACCACATTTCTCTGCCACAGAGCTGTAGTTCACATCATCTAAGTGCTAACACTCCACCATGCAGGAGAAGACAAAAAGCAGTAAATAACAATAACCAGACAGTTAAGTAGAGAACAGCTGCACTGGCTTTCAATACAACTGCATGTGAAATAGATGGCTGCTCCTCCTCAAAGTTACAGGCTCCTGCTGAAGCATAAGGATATGCAGGAAATGTTACAGGTACAAGCCATGCCATGCATTTTAAGTGCTTACAGGAGCTGTATTTTACATAGCATCCCACACAGCCAACAAATGCAGTAGCTAAAGCCTAACAACTCAAGTGTGCGTACTTCCATTTAACAAGGTAACACTGTCTACTATCATTGCAGAAAATGGCCAAAAAAAAAACATGTGATAATGAGAGAGCAACCCAATGAAGCTGCAAAAACATTTTTTCAGGAAGCATGCATATGTAGCAGCAAGCAGACCCTGGTTTGTTCCCTTTTTTTTTTCCCCTCCAGTTTCAGCAAAACTACTTGCACTGTGGAAGACCTGAGGCACTGAATCCTCTAATAAGCGTTAACTTCTGCAAGATAGAGAATACAGCTCAGCTCCTGCCCCTAACAAGCTGGTGGTTATTCTAAAAATAAAGTACGCACTGCCTATTAATTTGACTTGAAGAGTCTATGGATTTTCTTTTCCATGAATACTTGTGCCAATAGAAAAACACCATTACATCCAGTGCTTCACCTGTTTTAATCTACCATTAATTAAAACCATATGGAAATGCCATGTTCTGAGAACATGCAATTTTTTTTTTTTTTTTTTACTATTTCCAAAATCTACCGTTAAGCTTATTTTCACAACATGTTTTTCTCTGTGCAATTTATAACCCCACACGAAAACCATACATAGACTGCATGCAGTTTTGACCTCCCATCTACTCCATACAGGCTAATCCAACAAAGCCACAGTGTCTTCCATGAACCTTCATGGAACCTGATAGACAACTTTCCATGAATCTTCATGGAAGAGCAGGAATTGGGCCAGATGGAGAAGACGTCTCTCTTGCAATTTAGAAAACAATTAGTCTAGCAACCAACACCACTCCCAAACGTACTTTAAAGTTGTTCACTGTCCAGCCATTTACTACAAATATCGTTTGAGGCATTAGGTTTGAATCAGGAGAAATGTTAATTGTACATGTGTAGTTTATGCGGCACAACGGTGCTTTCGCACAACCACACACTGAGACACGCAGATACAAGACTTCACCTTCTCAACATTGTAAGTGACTCATAGACTTAAGTACCAAGTGCTTTCTCTCCACATGACCCAGACACGGTAGGTACCTACCTATTGTCTCAGGTCATCTTGTCTGACTCCACGTCCATCCCTCTGCCCAGGCCTGCACCAAGCTCTCCCAAAGGTAGGAGGTCATAAGCTGATGTGCACAAGCTATTCCAAGAAGTCCCACAAGGCGCACAGCCAAGGACTACATTTTGTGCACTGACAGACCACTTTCCTACTCAACTAAATCCTCCCAGTGAGCAGCCTGAGAAACTGCTGCAAGAATTCTGCATCTAACAGAAAACGGATCAGCCCCCGTTAGTAAGAAAACTAAGCTCAGCTCTTGTGTGCAACCTTTCCCAATGGGGCTGGGTAAAGTTTCTATTTGTATCCGCTTCTTTCTAAGAATGAAAAGCAATAAAATAAACAAATAAATGGCACAACCACACCACCACCAAAGGGAACATCCTGGCAGTCTTTTCAGAAAACAAATGAAAACTGAACTACAAGGCAAACACAAACAGTGTAAATTGACACTTGTCCTATCGCTTTCTGTTTCCAAGCACTGAGGTCCAGGTAGTCTTTACAAGAGCAGAGGATCTGTTTGCCTGCTATGTTCCTCAGCATGAGTCACATACACTCATGTAAGTACAAAGCAACCCAAAAGCTGGAAATGCATGTTAAGATGACAGGCCAAAACACTGCAGAACCCATCACGCTCCTGATTTCAGTGGGTAAATGAACTCCAAGCCACAGAAAATATCTCTTGTTGGCACAACACACCTTGACATAGCCTGGACAGCCACATGTTACCTTCTCCTGAGTTGTTCTCCGCTTGGGATACCAGAGAAGATCAACTACCTCAGAGTGGAAAGTCATCCTCACGTCCCCAAGAGGGCCTTCTAAGGCTAATCCTCTGAGTAATTTCAGGACTGAGTCAGCCTTCTGCATTCCATCTCTAAGACAGCATTCTTGAAATATACTTTTTTTTTTTTTTTTTTTTTTTTTTTTTTACTGTTTCTGCAATAATACAGTTCCGTGGTAGCCTCAGAAATCAAGGGTAAAACAAGCCCCAAGAGATAATCACCAATGCAAAAAAGGTTTTTGCATTATTATTACTTCTAGCTAGGCAAATACAAATCCTGTTGTCCTTTATACTAATTGCATTTGTACTACAGACGCATACATGGAGCAGCCATACAAGAGCCCTCCTAAATGATTAGGCGCAATGTCTTACTATCTCAGCTTTTCTAGTTCATTAATATTTCACTTTTATATATTCCTCAGCTGCTTTTACAACATGTTCCCTTCTCTCCTTCTTAAGTGCAAGCACAGAGAAGTGTTTGAAGTAACTCATAGACCTCGCCTCACATCCCCACCTCCGTGCCCCCGGAGAGTTTAACACTTCAAGTGCAATACATACCAGAGAGAAAAAACACATCTGGCACAGAAAAGGATAAGAAGAGATGTTGAGCCTCCCTTCTAGTTGCATTCAACTATAAAGGTGTGCAATCAGAAAATAAAGCACGCTGCAATCTGTACGCAGAGACGTTTACTGTCATCAGTCTCAAAGGCAAGAGGGAGACGCGCAGCTCTGAGGGTTCTCTTCTCTGTGGAAAAACAGACCTACCCCGTCCCTCAGCAGGAAGACTTGCCGCAACTTTCTTTGCCTAGCAGAAACGTGAAAGGTCACCTCCTTCAGCCAGCAGAAACCGCGCAGGAATCAGCCAGAGGAAGCTCGGGATTTCCACAAACCCCGGTCGGTCCGTAACAGGCAGCAGCACCACCACCATCTGCTCCACCTTTCGAGCGTGCCATGTGCTTTCGGAAAACACAGGCAGCGCCCTCGGCTCCTGCCCCCAGCCCAGCCCCGCGCCAATGCCGCCCGCGTTTCTGAACGCACTTCTCTTCCTGCCATCCCCACGGGTTCACCTCGCATCCCTTCGTAAATAACAATAAACACACAGCAAGACGCAACGCCCGAAACGAACGAGAGGAAAAAGGACCCGCTGTCCCCGCTGACCCGCGGCCATGCCGCCGGCCCCTCCCGGGGACACCTGCGGGCGCCGAGCCCTGCCCGCCCCACCACAAAGCGGTTCGCACCGCTGCCTCCCCCCGCTCCGCCGCCCTCGCTAATCCCCAACGCTCCCGGGGCTCGGCGCGGGGCTGCGGCAGCGCCGATCCTCCCTCCGGCCGGGAGCCGCCCCGGCAGCGGGGAAGGACAGCGGACTCGGCACGGCTCGGCGCGGAGGCGCGGGTGGGCCGCCCCGGGGAGACACCCTCCGCATCACCTCCGCACCTGGCACCGCGGGGCGCCCCCACCCGCACACCCGCCCGCCTCCCGCGCCTCGCTCGGCTCCCCGGGGCACCCCGCGGCCTGCGGTACCGCCCGGGGCAGGGCCGGGGACGCGCTATACCTGGCCGGGCTCCTCCGGCAGCCGGCGGGGGCTGGGGACCCCGCTGCGGCGCCGCGGCCGCCGCCACCTCCCCGCCTGGCGCGCCGCGGTTCTCCGGGCGGCTTCCCGCGTCCCCTCCCGGCGCGAGGTGAATAATCCGGCCGGGGTCAGGCAGTCACGCTGCGGCTGCGGGCTGTGTGTGCGGAGCGGCGGCGTGCGGGCAGAGAGCGAGCGGGCGGGGGCGGGCCGGGGCGGCGCTTCCGCGTGTGTGTCGGCGCGGGGCGGTGCGCGGGCGCTGGGTGGCGGCTGTCCCCGCGCGTGGCGTGGGCGTGTGGGCACCGCGTCCCTGCGTGCCCCCCGCAGCTCGCAGCGCGGAGGGGGACTGCGCCCCGCGGGGAAAGCCCGAGCCCTCCAGGCTCAGTTCGGCCCTGCCCCGGTGTACTGACGCTCACCATCTGCTCGAGGGCTTGATTTTATTTTTGTTCTGCCGCACGGCAGTCTGATTTCACTTCCTCATCCTCTCCTCCGATGCGTGTGTTGTGATTATTTCTCAATGGAGCTTGCCTATCGTAATCCAGGAGCATCGCGGTGCTGCATTAAAGGAACGAGGAAGGAGCCCTGAGAAAGCAGTGGCCGTATGACAAGGAAGGTCTCATCTGCGTGAACGCAGCAGAGGTCCACCTGGAATATTGGGTCAGGGCAGCAGTTACACGGCACTTAGTGCCCCTGTTCCATTCAGAAAGAAGTGGTAAAACAAAGGAACTGTTATCGATAGGATGAGAGGTAATGGCCTCAAGTTGTGCCAGGGGAGGTTCAGATGGAGCATTAGGAAAAATATCTTCTCGGAAAGAGTGGCTGGGCACTGGGATGGGCTGCCAAGGGAGGTGGAGGAGTCACTGTCCCTGGAGGTGTTCAAGACTTGTGAAGATGTGGCACTGAGGGACACAGTTGAGTGGGCACGGTGGTGTTGAGTTGATGGTTGGACTAGATGATCTCAGAGGCCTTTCCCAAACTTAATGATTCTATGATTTAAATCTTTAAGAAATATAATTGTTTTCCTAATATGTTTGTCTTGCCAGTTTATAAAGCATCATCAGAATCAACCACTGATTTTCATATGTAAGTGACAATCAGTCAAACATATTTATTGCTCCGCTCTGTGATATGTAACAACAAAACCTAGAGGTGTTTCCATTTCTTCCCGGGCCAGATAATAAACCTAAAGCAGATCAAGTGTTCTATGCTCACAGGGGAACAGCAGGGGTACTCTGCACACAGTGATGCTACATGAACAGAAACAGGTTTTTCGTAATCCATCATCCACATTTAAAACTGTCAAAAATCTCATGAGACACAACCTCAAGAGTAGGTGATCGTCATTCACAATGCTGATAGTCGTAATTTGGGAATTTCAAACAAGAGTACATGGTAGCCAAGTAATGTTACTAAGCACAGGTTCACAACCCAGACAAGCACACAGGCAGCTCTGTGTGCATGGGTCGTCTCAATGGAGTCAAAGATTTTTGCCATAATTAAAATGAAATATCTGCTTAGCCACTTTATGAAGCTCAGACAGCCTCGAAGCCAGAGGCAGATGAATCCGGGTTTTGCTGAATCAGGGTTCTCCCAAGAGACTTGTAGGGTTTCTCAACTCCATGTCTTATCCTTCTCCTTTTTGCCTGTGTTCAGCAAGAGACACTCACAGCCTCCTAATGGTTAACCCCAACTCTCCAACATGTTTGTATAAGCTCTACTGCCTGCTGCTGCCCCAAAAAGGTGAACCACATGATTAAGCAGCACTTCCAGACACATTTGCAACTGATGCTTCCAGTGCAGCTGGGAAGGCTTTGGTCAGTCCAGTGACGCAGGTAGGATTGCCAGCAGCTAGAGATTGCACAGCATAATGGCAGTTTTTTAAGAAAAATTAAAAAAAAAAAAAAAAAAGTGATAAGTTAAGCATTAAGTAGTATCTGTTTTGAAGTGGTTTTGCTAATAGAGACCTCAGCAGAGAGGTATGGGAGCTAGGGGAGGAGGAAGGTTTGTGGCCACCACGCCCTGGGCCTTCCCAAGTACTCATAACATGATTCTCTTCTCCCACCCATGTCCTGCTGGCCTGGCTATGGTGACTTTTGCAGAAAGCCTCTCTGTACGACAGGTATTTCACCAAACAAATCATCCGGTTTTGTAACCCAACAAAGCCTCATGAAGTAATTCCAGATTTGGAGATTAGCAGATTCAGCAGGAAGAATACATTCTTGCTGAGAAATAAATGTCCTTAAAGTCACTACAGCAACATGTCTGATTCCCTTGCATTGTCTGTCATCTGTTTCTATTCCCTCTCTGTTTGAGTTCATTCCTTGTTTCCTGCCTAATGGTTTCACATGATCCCCTGTCAGAGATTCTCTGCTTGAGTTAGAGTGGCTCTGCTTGAGTGACCCTTACTGCACAGAGTCTGGGGCTGGCCACGGCTATAGAAATACTTGGGGGATAAAACAGATTCATCTCTGTTTTGTAGGAGCTTTTAATAAATCCTAAAATAACTGGTTCTGTGAGAACAACTGGACATACCAAGCTGTGATTCAGAGCCAGGGACTGGCGGAGTGACCTAACCTCAACACTGGGAAACTCTGGGCATCTCAAGAGGGGATGCATGGCTGCATGGACTTCACTGAAGATTTTGCTATTTGAGCCTGGTTGGCACTGGATGGAGGTGCTGCTGCTCCACACTAACCAGGAAGCACTATAGTCCAGTCCCAGTTTACCACCACAGGAGAAAGCAAAGGAGGCCTCTTGTACCGAGGTGCTCCCACTCCCTTTTCAAGAATCATCTGTTCAGTGAAGAAGTGCCACACTGATCAATATGTATTGGTTTCACATTGCGTTGTGATCATATCCACTTGCACCCTTGGAGCAAGGATTAATTGAGTGACCTTCCACTTGCTTTATAGTGCCACATATATGACATGCTGCAAAAAATAGTCACTGACACTGGTCAGTTTGTTAGAAGTGATGAATTTCATCATGCTGACATTAAAATCTCAAAGGAGGTCAAAGTCCACTTCAGTTAATCACAAAAGAATAGTAATTTGAAGCAGTTTTTAATTAATGTTCTTGGGGTTTGCACCCTGCTTTTAAATTGGTTGTAAATTGATTTATAGTCGCTGTCATTGGGCTCCCTCAGTGTCAATGGTACAAACGACACCACTTTTTTTTTACAAGATAACCACCATCACTACCAGGGTCAGAAAGAACAATGACAATAGAAGCATAGAATTTCAATTCACTCAACAAGAGAAATTCTCATTACAGTCTCAAAATTTAACTTATTAGATTGAATGAAGAACTCTTTTGTATTACTTCACTAGCGAAATATTTGACAATGAACAGAACAGAGTAGAATAGAATAGAAATAACAGAATAGAATAGGACTGGTTGGAAGGGAACTACGAAGATCATCAAGTCCAATTGTCTGACTAGTTAGAGTATTCCTCATAACATATTATTAAGGACAACATCCACATCTCTCTTAAATACAGACAGGCATGAGGCCAAACAATTTTGGTGAAAATACCCTCACTCCTAACTCAGAGGGGTATTTTCACCATACAATCTGACCCTGCAGTAGATGAACCAACTCCTGGTTTTCCATTGTTAACCCTGAATCCCCACATGGGTACTGAAGTCTGAAGGATTCCAAAGGACTCAGGCACTATATTTTTATGAAGAGCAGCTTAATGAAAGCATCCAATCCATACTGTGTGTTTGCATTGCTTTTTATTTAGACAACAAAAGCCTGCATACAGTGAGCTTGACTTTTCATTCTGATCTCTTTGAGGATCCTTATGTTAGAATGTGTTGGTTCTCCAGGCTACCAGTGTTTGTTTCTTTGTAATTTGTCTGTTCAGACTTGTATTCTTTGTATTTAAATTGTGGAAATATTTTGGTTTGTCTAGGGATTTTTAAAGTTCATTTTTATAACATTTACATGCTAGGCAAAATTGAAGTTGACAACCATTCTTTTCAGTGTTGTTATTTACCCATTGTACAAAATGAGAATAGGAAGGAAACCTGCTGGAAGGGAAAACTGCATTTCTATTTGAAACAGATTGATTGTTAACACTGAAAACATAGTCTGAGGATAGTATTCTGTACCAGGAAAGAAAGGATTATAATAAAGTATTGCATGCCTCATTTTATCATATCTGCAACTCTAATGCATCATCACAGCGGGAGCTTTCCACAGTACCACTGAACCTGGGGGTCTGAGCAAATTCTGCAGTTAAGACTCATTAATTAGTTTTGCCTTAGGCCTAGGCAGCGCCTAAAGTTGTTTAGTTAGCATGGAATTATGGAAGTTTTCCTCATCTGTTTAGTGAGCAGCAACAAAAGACCACACACAAGGCATGTGAAAGAGAGACATCATCTGAGACAGTGCGGAGGAATGCAGGATGTCTGGGCATATGTATTAACACATAGAAACATACAAGGTGCAGTCACTTTACTGCTCAAAGCTGTAAAAGGAACCCCTCTTTGCCTTCCTAGGTATCTTTACATGATTAATTAAAAGAAAAAAAAACTAGAAAAAAATAATCATAAAATTTATTTTATTCTACTGTTACTGAGCTTGTATTATTTATACCAGCATCTTGGTAACACCCAGAAAAATGTATAGGGTTATTCAGTTACTGATGTTCTTCCAAACAGCCTTTCAGTTAGGTCTTCAGTAGGAGGGATCTACCTGGAAAAACTTCCTGGGATTAAATACCCTAAAACTTCTGAGTCTCTTGTATCATCTCTGTCTACAGCCCTACATCTCTGCTACATGCAGTCATATAATCAATAATTTGGAAAGTTTCATAAGCGTGATCACCAGAGTTCACTGTCGGTTTTTCAGAAGGGCAAGGCTTGTGGTCTTCATTAAAAAAAATAATAATAATTAGCTCTGCATTTCCTCAAGGAAATGCCCTGCCTGCAGTTGAAGAGTGAATGTATAAAACTAAATGAATCTCATGCTGGAAAGCCGTTGCTGAGCCAGCATAAAAAGGAAGCTTTCTGAGTCCTACCTCTGCCTTTTCCACAGCTCCACCCTTACTTTGTGTTTGCCACCACAGGCAATGCGGTCTCAGGCAGATGTGTACGTGGTAGCAGTCTCGTTGTATATTACTTGCATAAAAAATTGCAATTTTTCTACCAGAGCGTGCAAGAGATTGGTGCCTTCAGATTATTACTGGGCAGCTTTGCTCCATCAGATGTGACGCTGGTGTGTGGAATTGTGAAGTTCCAGGAGAGAAGGCAGAAAGCCACAAGCTCTCACAATGTGCAATCAAACTGAGATGCAAAGATATGCTCAGATGGATCCATTTTCACATTCTTGTCCATTGTGCCTACCCTCATATTTAGTATTTATGGAAGATAGAATGTTTTCTTTATTCAAAAATCTCATTTTAAAGCCAGACTCTGAAATTTTCTGGACATGGAGATGGACAGGGGCTGAAACCTGTGTCGTGATTCTGATGTAAGTGCAAGGTTTTCTGCTGGTGGTTGGAAATCCAGTCTGCTTAATGAATTTACTGGGCTTTGGCTTACATCCTAACAGATACTCATGACTCCATTTCACGCTTTATTATTACATAGTATTGTTACGAACACTGCAAACACTCATGATGTATCTCTCTGTCATAGTCAGTCTGAGAAAAAATCGGCACACTTCCCCAAATATAGAAAGGCTCAGTGTTACCTCATGCACTGAATATTTGAACAGGCTCGTATTTTGGCTCAGGTCCCTGGAGCGCGCATCCCTTGCTAAGAAACATGCATCTGGAAAAGAGGATCTATGATAAGGGGACAAGTCCAGGGCAACTTCCCCAAAGTCACTGCTGTCCCACAACTGGCAGCTGCACTTCTGCTGGGCACATTTCTCTCCCAGGTGCTATTCTCCTTAAACATCCTGAAGAACGGCAGCAGAAAAGTCTATTAACTGCATCCTCGAGAATGTATTTACAATAACTGTAGTCACACATAAACATGATATCTGGCATTAAACAGACAAATTGCCAGTCATGTGGATTCCAAAACAGCTAACACGGCAGCCTGATGGATGCAGGCAGAAAGGAACCAGAAATTTGAGTTCAGTGGTGCCCAAACACTGCGAAATACATACCCTTCAAAACTAAATCAATAACAAAATCCCTTCAGAATGCAGAAATTATTTCACTAATATGCAGTGATAATAATTCACGTCTCACAACATTTCCTGACTTCTGCATTGCTATTTACTCTCCCCCTGAGTATAGCATTATTTTTACCATGACAATTTGTGAATAATACACAGATAATAAATAGGCTCTGAGATACATGTATAGAGTAGTTATGAAATGGACATCGATATCTGCTGCCAACTCTATTTAATTTCCAGAGTTTTTGAGATTTATTTAACTCATCTGTTCCTAGAGCCCAGACAATTAAATGCTGTTGGAATGAACGTCAGATAAAAATAGAAAATGAAAACCTGAGTTTCACTGCAAATCAAATGTGCCACTATATTATATGTTTTCATTAACACACACAAAAATACAGTGTGTCTTTCCTTCCCAAGGGCAACGGTAAGTTATGCCTCAACAAGCAGCATGGATTTTTGTCCCTAAATGATTCTCTCTTCAATAAACATTCGTATACTTGCCATGAAACTTGAGGAATCATATGTACTTCAATTAATTCCAAGATAGTGAATTAATCTTTGAGAAAAAAAAATGCATTAGATAATTATATTCATTAAATGATAATTCAAAAAAGCATTAGGGCAAGCCAAAATAACCCCAACATGTGTTAATATTTTTTTTTCTGCAGTGTTAGAATAAGACATTTTAACACAAACCTATGGTTTTGTTTCTTTGAATTGATCCTATACCCAAAATAATTACATTTATGATTCTTTCAGGCAGAAATTGTCACTTAATCTGTGTTTGTACTGTTTGTAGCCCAGCGTGATTCTGGTCTTCATTGGAGATTTTGCAAAGCATATAAGCTTGAGATATTCTAAAGGGTACATAGGAGTTAGGATTTAAATCCTACTAATTACTGGAAATTGGATGCTGGCTCCCACAGATTTCTTGTGACATCCCATGCTAAATGGATGTGCTGCTTAAGACAATTTTTTCTTTTGAGTCTTTATGGAAAAAAATTATTATATAAAAAATGAGAACTCTGAAGTGATGTTCATAGATTTTATTTTGAAATTCTGACTTATCTTGCATTATACAAGAGCAGTAATTATACAAGAGCATGAAATTTTAGTCCTATAGAAGATATACTGACTCAGTCTATCAAGCTTGCTATGGAAGCTCATGATAAAATACTTTAAAATATTTTGGTAATAGCTAAAAGAAGAACACAAACTCCTATCTGCTGAACTTGATGGCAAAGGTGCCAGTAATTTTAATGGGAGCAGCAGTGGAGTCATATCAGTGGATGAATAAGCTGTAAGTGCAGTACTAAACACATACCCTATGTAAGGAAGGTACTTAGATTTAGAGTTCCAAGAGTTTGATCTAAATACCATTAGAAACATGCCAAGAAGAAAGCACTTGTCTGCAGTAAGCACCCAGTTACTGAGCTGCCATAACTTAACAGCTGTTCCTACAGTACTGGAGGTAGCAATAAAGATGAAGTACTAAAATTTGTTCTTCTACAATAATGTATTTTGATTTTAAAAAAGGTAATGTGTTAAAAAAAAAAAAAGTAGTCTAAATCTAGAAATAGATGGAGTGCGTCCCTACTAGGATTTATGCTGTTCCAACTTCTACCTAGATTTTCTACTAAGAGATGAGCTTTGAAGCATGAAACTGGACAAATAATTCCTTATTTGTAAATGGTGACATGTTTCTTTAAGAGCTGTTTCATCTTGCCTTTAAAATGCTTGCAGAAATTTCTGAATTACTGTTGATAGTATATGTTGTGTTCAAACAGAACCCACTGTTAGGCCCAACTATCAACACCACTCTGCTTTAGCTTTTAAATAGTGTGAAAAAAGAGAGTGGGAGAAGAAAGGCAGCAGAAGTGCTAATGCAATTGTTTGATGCGTGTACGAGAGAGGCAAAGAGGAGGAGGCAGACATTCTGCTACTCAGGCTGCTGACAGAAAACCATTGTGCTTTATGCTTCCCACTGGCATGTGCCCTTTTTAGTGGAAAATAATTACAGCTGTATATCGAAATCTTAATGTTGATTTTATTGGGCTAATATTGTCTTTGTTGTTTGTTGTTGTTGTTGTTTATTTGTTTGGTTTTTTACATCCCTCAGAGTAGGCTCTACGCAGCAAGGAGAGCTGTGAATGAGCCCACGCCTACACAGTTCTGCATGGCACTTTGCCAATGGAGAGTGACTGACCGCTTCAAAATGTTTTCCCTCTAATTAGCGTGAAAAACAAATAGCAACCCAATTATCTGAAAGAACCATGTGGGTTCTCTACACCGTGAGGGAGAAAATGCCACAGATATCCTCCAGTGCAGGAATATCTGGGCTGCTCCACCAGAAGATTGGTTTGGCTATAAAGCCCTGAGTTTCACGACCGGTCTGCTAATAGTTTGCTATGTTAGGGTTCAAATCCTTAATGTTTTTGTTCAAACATCTCCTCAATTTTATTTATTTATTAAACGGACCCCTAGAGACTGACTGACAAGCTTGAGATGCCAAGACAGCACCAGAAACCCCAAGTAAGACTTTGGGTTAAACCCAGTGAAAGAATGAGGACTGCAGGACTAGCTAACAGGTGGGGCATATCCTCAGCACAGCACTAATAAAAGAAATAATGTCAGTTTTTACAGCAGCCTGCTTGGATCTAAGAGCTTCTATCTACCAAAATCAATGGCAGAATTACTTTTAACTTCAATGTTAGGTTCACTGCAATCTGTTTTATCCCTTGGACTTGATCCAGGCTCACAGAATTATTCCACTAATAGTAAACTACATGCAGAAGTTTGGCTGAGGGCTGAAGCTGGTTTTGCAGAACGGTCCTTTTTATTCCAATAAAATGCTTAAAAACACTATTTCTAGATATACTGTATATAAACTAGCCAATTGATTTATGATTTAAAGTCCTTAATTTGAAGTGCACTCTGAACTATTTTATTTCTACAAGAAAGAGGCAAGAAATATTATTTTCCTTTTCAACAGAAAGCCCATCACATCAATAGAATTTTATGTGGGCACACTTCTAGTAATTAAGAGTTTTGCATTAATTATCTGTATCTTACAATGTTGTAGGAATATGAACTACAGTAAATTTCTAGGAACGCAGATGCTAGTATTTACTCAGCACTTAAAGGAAATGCGATGTTCAGAATTGGATGGAAAGCTCATTTGTGGCCATTATTGCAGTATTTATAGAGGAAAGCTTCCTGACACCAATCATAGAGTAAGATTTTCTTCAGGAAATAACAGAGAGAACGTCCTCAGGGCCTCCTTGCTGTGGCACCAAGGACCAAATTTGCAGAGATAGGAGGGCACCTTGCAACTTCATTCAGGGTTGTTGGTACCCCCTCGGAGTTAGGGAGGCTGCTATTGAGACCTGTAAATACTGTTCTAGCAACGGTATGCATTTAACTGCATAAATAGAGATGCTGAAAAAAGACAAAAGTTGTTATAAGCCATGGCAAGTGCACCAACAGCTCATGGTTCTGTGACTGCACTGAGCCAGGAGGTGAGAGGCACAGGAAGGTGAAAAGTGCTTTCTATCCTTCCCAGTCTACACTGCATGAAGAACAGTATTAGGTAGCTCTTGTGTACGTCCACAAGCTCAAGCATCAATCTATGGGGCCAACATACAGCTGTCTCTTTCTGTAAGAGGTAAACACCTCCAGAAGAAACCAAGAAAGACTCCGGTTCACCAGAGAGCTTACCAGCCTGGTTGGCAGGTCCCTTTGAGGAGTAAATCACATAGATGAGCACTTTTGTGAAACAGGCTGAGCAGGAACGTGAACCCGGGAAACTTGCATGAGGCTTTTTAATCATAAGCTGTTGGAAATCTGGCAACATCATGTTGTTCCCTCCCCCAGTCCCCATGGGATCTGAATTATTTAGGTTGGGAGGGACTTCAGGAGGTCATCTGCTCCAGCCCCTGCCCAAAGCAGGGCCAGCTTCAGAGGTGTATCTAACTCATCATAGTTCAAATAAGCCCCAGGCAAAGGGGTTTGTTTGTCTTTAGATCCCAAGTGAAGAGGCAGTAAGGTAAACTCCAGCTCTTTCTTCTGACTTTTACTTCTCAGGTGGTCCACTAAATAGGAGCGTCCGTCATTTCAAAGAATTCCTCACATTTTTCTTCTCCTTTCTGCACAGAGAATCTAGAGGCCTAGCTTAGTCTTGAGTGCTAAATACACATAGAGCATGGAGAAGACTTGAGAAGATGGCCCTGGTGTGCTGAGCAACCTCGCTCCTTTGCAAGCACTGCAGCACTCTGGAGTACCTCTACCACAAGTCACTTGCCTGCTGACCCCATCAGATGCCAAATCAGCCCCTGTGAGAGACCCCAGGCAAAGGAGAGATCAGAGTCAGTGGGTCTGTCATCAGAGCTCTAAAACTGCTTTTACCTCTGGTACACCTCTGCAAGTAGTAGAGATGCCCTGATTTCAGCTACTTAAAAAAAATATATCTATTTATAACAACGATCTATTTAGGCTTTTAAGTACAGACTGAAACCTCAGTTAATTTCAGTTTTAGAAATGGACTATAAATCCCATCAGTATGTGAACTGTAATTTGAATAAAGAAAATAAAAGGCTGAATATGGATGAAGATGATTGTTGTAGAAATCCTGTAGTTACAGTAGAAGAGATTAAGTTTCAATACCAGTCCCCCTAACACAGAGTAGAGTCTGTGATGTGATAGAGCTGTGGGGAAAAAGGCTCTAGACTAATCACCCTCTTTGCAAGGTGACGTATTCTAAGGAAGTCATGAGAAAATGAACAAAAAAAACCCTTTAAATATTAAAATAGTAGCTATGCAGTAAATACAATGGGTTAGGAACAAGGGACGAGGAAAGTTTCTAACTTTCACATAAATATATTTTCACTTATGGAGCCCAAGCAACATTGAAATGGTCAGTAACAATGAGACAGTGACTCACCTGTAGAGCTCAGCACAGCCTTAGCTCTAAGCTGAATCAAACTGTATTTTATGGCATGACCACAGATGAGTCAGTTGATTATCTGGTTTCACAATGATTTCACTTGAATGCCTGAAAATTTGAGGTGATTTGCCACATTGTGCAACAACTGAAAAAAATATATATAATTTTGTGTGCCAGAGTGTTACAAACTAATTAATAAGGAAAGCTGATCTGGCACCTAAAAGACAGCTTTCCCCAGAATGGACAATGAGGGGCAGTGAGGTTTTGGTGTGGCAGTTGTGAATGCAGCGGTCAAGAAGCTTCTCTGTGCTCTGCTGACACACAGTTGAAGGAATCTGTGTCGGTCCTGTGCCAGAAATAAGCATGCTTTGATCTCTCCAGTGAGCAGACCGTGTGAACTACCATAGAACCAGATATTCGAGTCCATCCACCGCCTGGGAAACCCAACACCATCATTCTGACCCTCTCTCCACCTGCCCCTGCAGGAGGGGCTGGGCTGGGCTGGGTACAGTGGGTGCTCAGGTGGGGTGGAGATGTTGTCCTGGCCAGCCCCAAAGGGCTGCTTAGTCCTGGCTGTGCTCTTGCATCCCGATAGATAAGGGCCTGAGCACAGCTTCTTGCTGTCCTGTTTCTTCCCTTTCTCTGGCCCTGCTGCTCTCCCTTTGCTCAGGATGAATCCAGCACCTAGGGTGTACCCACAAAAAAAGACACCTCCAAAATTTTCACGTGAGTCATTTGCAATGTTTTTAGTCTGTTTGCATCTGAACAAAGCAGAGCAAAAGGGAAGTGACCCTGTGATCAGGGGAGCGAGGCACAAGACAAGGAAGCCCTTCAGGAAAGCCCTGGGAATGAGCCCAAGTTAAAACTCTCACTCCAGTGTTTTTTTGTTTTTTTTTTATTTTCAAGCCCTAAGGAGGGAGCTTTAAGAAACAGATCAAGTTTACCTTTCAAATGAGGTAAAAATTACACATGACCCTTCCAGAACATCTCTCTGTTCCCTCTTAAATGATACATGACACATATACATGAATTCCATTTATGAAAATAATACTCTTTGCTGAACACCATGCCTTTTTTTTTTTTTTTTTTAAGGAAAAAGTAAACATTTCTGGTAAACACTACATCAGCCCATCAAACTAATGCAAAACCATGTTTTAAATAACAACTAATAATAACACTGCACATCTAAGATGTTTTTTTTCTGTCTGCTAACCATAATACAGAGACAAGCGAAATTCTGTTCTGCAATGTGAACCAAAAATATCACTTAAAACAGCATTTCCTAGAAAAAGAAAGCCTATGTATTTAATTACCCTTCGCCATTGTGCATTCAATCAAATCTTCTCTCACCGCTGACAAGGCCAACTTTGCACCTTCCTGTTGTTTTGTCATACAAAAACAGGATGTCATTCCACTAGTGAAAATAATTGTCAACAATAAAAAGGTGGTTTCTTTGACATTTGCTAGGATATTGCTGAAAAAATCTCTTTAGTATGGATCACTTCACCTCACTGACTAGGAGAACTGACTGGAAACTAAGCTCTAAAAGCCGAGACCTGCCATTGTGTCTGATATGAAAATGCAATATCCATATTCTCCGTAGCTTAGAGGAAGACATACTCCCTGCTAGGCAAAATACACATGCATGCAACTCTGCTCTCTGTGCCTCACATTTGTGCTGCAATCTAACAAATGGCTGTTCATAGATACTTAACATCTAGTCAGATTCAACAGAAACAATAGAATGTATATTCTTAAATAAAAACAACAGGGAAAATAAAAATGAGAAATACCACTAAGATCAAGAGGAACATGTCTGCAACACCTGCATCACTTTTACACTGGTCCAGAATGATAATCTTGAACCCCTCATAACAGCTGCGTATCCATAAAAATAGGGAGTAGTGTTGCTTGAAAGACTCTGGAATATAGCCCATGTCTCAGTGGTGATGAGCTTTAGGGGATGTTTTAGGTGCAGAGGAAGAAGGATCCTTAGTCAGATTCTGTGATCTGATTCTCATTTTCTGGCATTGCTCATAATGCATTCCCCATAATGCATTCCCAAATAAAACAACTTTTTAAGAACCTTAAGATTTCTAAATTTCATGAGAAAAATGTTACACAGTAGACTAGGAAGCAAACAGTACTTTGTCAATGGCTATCTGATAACGTATGGCATTTTACAGGGATTGTGCACAGAGCAAAACATTTGCAACGTCATCAAAATTACTTTCTGAGGCTTTATTTGACATGCAAATTAAGAAGCATGAAGAAATTAAGAAGAAAGATACTTCAATTTTTTTTGAAGGGTACTCAGGCAGATGCAAGAAGAATGTTGGAATGACGTTTCATCTTTTCCTTTTTTCTAAATTACCAGAGTGATTAAATTGTACATGCAGTTCCACAGTCTACACAAAAACAACTGTTTTATTTCAGTGCCTCCAATACTGCTCCAGCCAGGCTGAGTCAGCCAGTGCTTAGAAGAAGCGAGCAAAATGATACTCCTCAGTTTTCCCTGGGGTTTGGGGTTGTCAAAAGAGTTTTTAAGTTTGCATATCTTCCACCCTTAACAACATCCCTGGAGCCCAATCCACTGCAGCTTTTCTCATGCCTACCTCGAAGGAGCTGGAAGAACTAGTGGAGGGCAACCATAAGCACCCTGCAGACGTTGAAGAGTTTATTATGTTAAGGAGACCTTGCCTGTTGTCTATGTGCAATATCAGACTCCAGCTCTAGAGGAGAGTTGGACAGGAGAACTGGGGGATGAGAAGGGATCTGGGGATGCATCTTGTCCCAGCCACACAACACCCTGGCAGCGAAGGCCACCAGTCAAAACCTTTCTGTGCCTTATTCTGTGGGCAGCATGAAGAACTACTGGACACTGAGGCTGGTTGTTGGGCTGCTGGTGTTGATCACTCTTCATAGTGCTTGCTGAAGCCTCAAAACTACAAGCACTTCCCATACTAACACTCCCTGCCATAAAGAACACGCTCATTTCCAATTTCATTTCATTCACAGCCAGACAAGTGTTCCAACTTCAGTGAGATTATTAAATCATGACCTAATCCCACAGAGACAGAATACACCTGTGCAGTCCCTCATTCAGTAGCACGCAGCTGGTACATTGAGCTCTCCTTCTGGGTTGTGCTGTGCCCGTGGGAACTGCATCCCTTATGCCTTCCTGGCGTGATTTCCAAACACAGGAAGATACAAAAACATAGCCCTGGTATCCCATCCTATTCCTGGGCAAAGCAGGAGTTGCTAATATGCTCTGACTTACAAATTCTAAGGCCACACACTTAACCTTGCCTCGTCTTCCACCTTCTTTTGCAATTTACTGCTTCTTCAGTGCTGGTCCCTGCCCTAAACAATTAACTCAGTAGCAAAGTCTGAGTACTGGTCGTATCTCCTCTAACGCTTGAAGTCCCACCTTTTCCAGCAAGGTTTGTTGCTCAACTACCTTAAAACGTCTTAGTCAGCAGAGGCTGCCCCTGTGTATTGCTTTGTCCATGTTAAAATGACTCTTAAAGATTCTGGCTCACAAAAGAACTGCTTTTAGCATCATATGAACAGGGCTGGGCCATGTGCCAGGTGTTTCCTTTTAAGCTGTGCATGTGTTAAACAGTCAAGTGTCGCATACATCTCTGTAGATGGCTAACAAAAACAGGCTTCCCATTATTCCTTTTAAGTCACTTATTTTGTTGAAAGCTCGGGTGTTTGGTTTTTTTTTTCAGAGAAGTACACATCTATATGCATTTATTGTGAATGTCTGCGGTATGCAGAAAGCTAATGCAAGGTAATAATCAAAACTAATTGTGGAATTCAATTACAGCGGAATAGAAAAAGCATCAGTAGTAATGTGTGCACTGAAATGCACTATCAGTAGTTGCACAGTTTTAAGCATTCACAAAGAGCATCAGTTATTTCTTGCTGCATATGAGTTTACCATTTAAGCAGTTCACATTATGTATGAATTCATAGTACACTATTTTAAGAATGCAGCAATAAATATTACTAGATAATTGTACAGCACAAATGGCAATACAGCTGGAGTCCATGTAACTGGGGAAAAAAGTCATAAGGATCAGTACTGTTTCAGGGCCATATCACATTAATTCAGAAGGGAGACAAATTCTTATACCTTATTTATGTTTCAGTTATAGAAATCACAAAGCAAATGGATGCTTATCAGTGGAATTCACCCAGCTCAATACTCAGCTTTTCATAAGGCCCACAGCTTGCCTTCATTTCTGAACTACCCCAGCGTAAATCAGATGACCCTTGACAGGGCATTTTTCTATTTCATCTTTTTATTGAAACAGAACATCAATTGACAAAGATTGCCAAGTCAATACAAAAATGTACATATATGATGGCAAGGGCAGTCTTGGAAAATGTGGTCAACCTCTTCTATTGTTATTTCAAGCCTGTGAGGAGATAAATCTGTGTTTCACTTAACCTGCTTACGCTCCGTTTTATATTTAAGAAATTGAACCAATGGGTGTAGATTGCTGTGAGGCAATTTGTGGGATTGAGCACAAGAAAAGGCTGGGAACTCAGGGCTTGAGTTGTAGATGTTCCACTGGAAATGGCAGCAAGCTTTGCGCATTCAAGTTTCTCCTTCCTGGCTTACTCCTTAAAATCGGACAGAGGTACTGCCCCATCTCAATAAAGCTCTCTCTGCTAATTAAGAAAAAGGCAATTTTTCATTGATCAAAATTAAGTCCCAGCATGTCTTCACTGACTGGTACATTAGATGAATGACATGTTTAACATATACTCCTCCCTGCGTTGTTTTCCTTTGCTGTGAATAACAACAGGACTATATGAAAACTCAGAAATATCATAGAATGCCTTAGGTTGAAAGGGACATCATTTTATAGCAGTCTCAAGTAGCAATAAAAAGTAAAATTGCTGTGATTTTCCTCTTCTTGATCAACTCCTTGTCTAGAACACAGCGTAAGTTAGCCATGGATCAAGTCATCACATTACTAACTTAGGTTGCCTGACGTGTTGAGAGATTGGAATATTTCACCATACAAATTAAACTGAATTCATCGTATCAAAGGCTAAGATTTAATTTGAAACTTTTGCCAGGAATTTGAAAATAAGAAATTTAGTCTAGGATTTGTTTTCCTTTTCCTAAGGAGATTTTTCTATTACCAAATACCAAGTAGTTTCATTTGTACCTACTGAAAGAAGCCATCAGGATTTACGGAAACCTGTGCCTGTTAACAAGTCCATGATCGATAAATCCCAATGTGCTCACTCTGTTTCTGCTGTGAGAAAGCTGCGGAGCACTTTGGTAGAGAAAACAAAGGCAAAAAATGGCAGTGTCAGATGGAGAGCCCCAGTTAAAGCACTGCTCCATGAGAGCAAGCTCAGTGCTAGCACTGTGAGCTGCAGGCCAGGATCACCATGGCAAGCCCAGGAGACCCATATCTCAAAGAAAAGCATTTTTCTGAGCAACACCAATTGCTCCCAGACTTCCCAGAGCAAGCCAACTACCAGCACTCTCAAAGGAGGAAGAAAAAGATTTAAAAATTATATCCATATCACCACACCAGGCTTCCTCAGGGCTCTCCCACAGACCAAACTGGGAGGCTGTACAACATTGCTGCCTCAAGCTTGACCCCAAGCACAGCCTGAGGCCATCTGACAGATCTCCTGCAACAGGAGGTTTAAAACAGTCACAGACTGATGTCTGCAGCCAGACTGTCAGCATCCGGGTGCCTGCAGGCAGGCTGTGAGGGGGCCTGTTCCTCCAGGGCAGCAGGTGGTTGACCACGGAGCAAGTCTACAGCCAGCCTTGCTCCTTCCTGTGATCCCCAAACAGATAACACTGGTGGTGTGTGCTACCGGGAGCTCTTCTGTTTACAGAAACATTAGCTATAATGAAACTCTCTAGCACCAGCAACCCAAGGATGGCTATTAGAAGGGGGAGGAGGAGGTTGTGTGTTACCAATATTGTCATCTGGCCACTGAGCCCTGCTCTCATTTTCATGAGCAGCACAGGATTAACTGCTGTTTACATTAATAAGAGTTACTGTACTGCGATACATCACAAAGAAAACTGAGCCCTTTATCTTCTCAGCAGACTCCTATTTTACTATCTTCTGTGATGTAACAGATTTTGTGTAGCTTATATTATAAAGCTGACATTTAAGCTTTTTCTTCTGTTCTGAGAGCCTTGGAAATCTGCACTGAACAGTCAACAACAGCAAAGTGCAGCATTTTTACATGCTTTACAGAAATCAGGTTTGTATTAAAGCCAGAAACAGCGGGAGACTGGTTTTTAGAGGCACTTTAAAGCTGCAGTTGAAAAGTTTGAGGCAAGGAAGATGTATGTTTGTGTTACATGTTTGGGTCCAGCTGCAAGCTGCTTCCCAAGTGCAGCTCTACATTACACCTGGGACAGTTCTCTGCTGCAGGTAATGGCATCAAAAAGTAGGCAGCTCTGTGGACATGATAAATCCCTTCTGCCAAAGTACAATTAGATCCTTCTGAGGCTGCTTTAGCCTATAAGACCGGAGTAGGAACGTTTGCGTAGCCCTGACTGAATATTCATTTAGATAGCTGGGGTTTGTTTCACTCTCTCTCGATGCATTCAGAAATCACTCTTATCTAATAGTCAGTAGAGGGCTGTATCAGCCATAACCATGGATGTTATCATCTGAGCAACTGATAAACCAAAAATCTCCTTAGTAAAGTTTGTTCTAGTGATAGACAGCATTCAGTCCTTAAAAGAAGTGTAGAAATAACTACCCTGAGCCTGACTGTGTCACTAGATAGAAGTATGCACGGCAGGTGTGGACCTATGCAGAGAAAACTTAAATCATTTCCATGTCCTATAACTCCAGGCTGATTCCTCAAGTCTGTCATTCTCCTGTAGCTGTCACAACACTGACTCAGGCTGCAGGGTTCACAGAATTTCAAAGCTGCTTCTCTTCTACCTGCTCTCAGAGAGGTCAATGGTACATGAAATACTGTGCCAGCGTGACTTCTGGTGGCAACTGCACAACACAAAGAATTTTCTGCATCTCATTCTATGGGCACGCACATCAAATACCTTTAAAAGGCCCACCACCATGTCTGACCTGCCAAATACTCAGTGAAGAGCAGGGTCATGTAACAATAATAAAAGCACGTTTGCCAGAGAGGGCTCGGAGCTAGTGAGACATTTCTACTACTAAACACCATTCAATCATTCTTTTTGAACCCCAAATTTTGTTTCAGAGTCCATTCTAATACCTGTAGTATCTGAGCTCAGGAAAGGCTCCCACATTCACTGAAGTCATCTCACATGATACCTTTTCCTTTTTCCCCACCAAGATTTGAATAGGCATAATAGGTTCTAACAACACTTTTTTTTCCTAACTGGCCACAGTAGATGATTCCACCTCTCTGATGCCTGTTGTAGAATGAATAAGAAACAGCACTTAAACCCACTCTAAGAGTGCAATCTGGAGGTTCAGTCCACATTCTCTCTGATATTTAAGTTCACCAGGTAAAAGGAGCTATTATACATGTCCTGTGTGGATTCATGCACTTTAAATCTAGAAACATCTACATTAAAACTAACTTTGTCTCGAGCTATAGCTTCTCTTTTTAAAAGATACCCAAATCTAAGGACATCAGATGAAAGAAAACCCAGTTTTTCTCCAGGCCTTTTCACTTCAGTGGCTAATTGCTCTTAAAAGTAAATATTAAAATTCATAATTAGCTTTCTTGATTACTCAGAATAATTTGACCCTCACGCTATTCATTTTTCATGTTGCTTTTAACAAGCAATAGGCAGGGGGCTGGGAGGGGAAGCAATCTACTTTTTCTGCAGCGGTGAGGGGAAGAAATGAGAAAACCCCAGGAAAGCACAGATCCACCACTGAATGGCAAATTCTTCACAATATGAAAACCGAGTGAATTCCACTGAGCTCACTAATTGTACCAATTAAGACTAGTTCATAACCAGATTTTATTTTTAATGCTAAATTCTATGTTAACACATTCTGGTTTCTGCAATTACCTATCAGCAGACTAAATAACTGAACAGATTCTAACACAGAAAGCTTGCTGCTTTTCTATCAGTTTTCTTACAGAGAGACTCTCCCAGGTACCACACTCTATGGGCAGGGGTTTTACATTTAGGTATGTGAAGGACTCTAGTTCTAGTGTATAGAATACAGATGCACACACAGTATACATTCGTAGTCATAATTCAAGTCTGCTTACAGAACTCTGAAAGCACAGATTAGAACTTGAAGGATGTGACTTCATAGGCTTTAAATCTTTTACTATTGGTTACTCACTCTCTCATTAAGTATCATTAAGACGCATGGCAATGGAGAATAGGAAGACTGAGGGAAGGTTGAAAGTAGCATCTATCTCTCTACATCAGGAAGGAGGAGTGGGGAAGGGATCAGCAGCTTTGTCACTCAGTGAAACAGAGGTACCTGTGATCATTAATTAAAGGCTGTACATTTCCCAGCCTAAGCAGTCTTTCACAGAGCAGCGTTAAAAGAAAATAAAATCATGGGTTTATTTCATATGTATCTGTGTCTGCATTTAGCATCAGAGGAATGTTTTAGTATGTGTCAGACAGAATACAGACAAAAGAATCATGTTCTTGAAACGGGAATAAAATTCCAGCAGGAATATTAGCAATAGATACCAAGCCATCTGTTGCTCCTGATGCGGCCTGACTGTGCAGAATGTGTAGAGAATGAGAGGTTCAGTCCCATTACGTTAGTGGCATGCTCCTATTTTGCATCTCAGGGTGACAAGACATAGTAGAAAAATTAATCTACTTTTATGCCAGTTGACATAGGAGTTCAGGCTTAAATACAGATATTCACAAGCAGTCACTTTCTAGCACCTTTTGTCCTTCATTTTTGGTGGTTATAGAAAATACTATATATTAGCCATATTAGTTTAAAACTAACTAGCAGACAAGGATTTTGATATTCAAAGCCAGCACTATCAGAATGCCCAGCCAGTGGTGAAGAAGGCCTCACGCTTGCAACTCAGCAGCCTCTGCCCAGCCTCCTTCCCAGCCTCCCAGTTTGTGATCAAAAACATGCAAATTCACTACTTTGCCTTCTGAATATTTGCTTGATTAACGAGGGCTTTGAGTAGTGTGGGTGCACAGATGCAAAATATTTCTTTACTAGATCTAGCTTTTCAAAGCTACAATATCTACATTAAGTTCATAGAAAAGACTGCTTTATTACTTCTACAGAGACATGAGCTTTGGCAGCTCTTAGCATGTGCCTTCTCTCAGCAAATTTTCTAATTCCTACATCTTTTCTGTATTTCAAAAGTAGTTTAAAAGATACAGGACGTTAAGTTGCATTACTGCTCACTTTTTCTTTCTTCTAGTTTTATTCTGTATACTCATTTTCATCCCCCTAGATAAGAATGCATTTTAATTTCACGTTCTCTTAATTAAGTATTATCATAATAAATCAAGTATTATGGATCAAGTTGAGACTATAGCGTGAAATTTCACATCTCCCTGGCATAACAATTTGAAAATTAGGCAAAATATAGGCACAAGACTGCATCATAATAGCAGAAATATTTCAGGCTTAGAACAGCTTATGTTGGTAATGAAACAAACACAAAAATTCTCCTTAAGAAAGGGTGACTGCTATTTTCTCCAGTCATTTTGCACCAAGCTGAGCAGTTACAATCCGGTCCCTGCAAAGTGGTGGAAACCACTGGTCTCTTAATTGCTCCATTTCTGCTCAGCAAGAGATTCTGTTTTCTGTTTATAACTTGTTGGATTTACCTCTGTACTGCTGCCTCATTCTCACCCCTTTAAGATGTACCAGAAGGTCTCTGGAAGCAGCGAGGAGAAGCACTTAGCTGCTTGTAGCTGTATTTCTGGATGCTGAGAGCAGCTGTAGGGCCCCTTCCCACTCAACAACTCCTCTACATTCCTCCTGGGTCCTCACTTGCAGAGGCACAGGTAGGTGTAAGCAAAAGGAAGGGCTGCTCTAACTACAACCATCACGCACCAAGGGGAAGATCACACTCCCACAGAGCAATCAAGCAGCGATGAAGAAAAACCAACACCTTTTTCATCTCTCTTAGCAAGTATGTTGTTAATAAGAACCTCATTACAGAGCCCTATGCTTCTAGTAAAGATGGGAAAGAGTCTCCTGGGGTCTTGGTTTTCTCTCACCCTATCAGCATGGGAAAAATGCTCACCGCACAGCTTTGCAAGTACTTCCAACTTCCTGGAAAGCAGCACAGAAAGTAACTAGGAGGTTATTAACAAAGCAGTCAAAGCATTAGAGCCCACTGAAGAAATTGTAATCAAATTCAATTCCTGTTAAAACACAGCAAAATATATATGTGTATATATATTTGTACCTTGGAATTAAAGTGATATCTTGACTTCTTCCAGGTATTACTGACTGAAAAAAAAAAAAAAAATCAGTGAAAGTTCAGAGCAATCTTCCTGTTTCCTTCCACATGAGATCTGTTACACATCTTAGCCAACACAGAACTATAAATGCTAGAGTAAGCTGCACACAGGCAGATTTTTTCACTGCAAAATAAATGGAAGGAGTGCAGCGGGCACACCTTGGAGAGAGAAGGAAAGAAAACAACAACCTTTTCTTGTCCTCCCTTGGTGGTGCTGCTGTATTTCTCAAGTGATAAAATAGAAACCCCATAACAAGCAAGCCTTATAACCAGTCCCAACTACTTCTCACAAGCAACAGAAACCTGTGCAAATCTCCCAGCTGAACTGATTCACAACGGGGCTTATTTTATTGCAGACCAATGCTAGAGACTTGATCAGGGATCATTTTATTTTAAGCAGATTAAGGAAAGTATTCCAAGAACAAAATGTTTTTGTGGATTTAAAAAAACACAAAGGCTGGAAAATAAAAGAGAAAAAACTTGGAAAAGATGAAAGTTGTTCTAACAGTGAATACAGAGATGGCACGTCGTATTAATCAACAAAGTATGGTTAAATAGGCTGATAGCCTTTATCACAAATAAGAGAAATATTTGATGTTGGTCTATGTTTTTATTCTTATTTTTCGTCTACACTTTTCAACATATGCCTTTTTTTTTTTCCTAAAGAAATGAGTGCTAAGATCAAAATTGGAGTCTGTAAGAGAGAAAAGGATCAGATATTACAGAAAGTTGTGGGGGTGAGGGCTGGAATCTCATTACGCTAATACCTGGGTGTATTGCAAAAATTAATTAATTTTCATTGCATTCTTTGTGAGATGAGGGGATGATATTATCTCTGTTACACAGAAAAGGAACTGAAGCACAGGCAGGAGGAAAAAAAAGCCACACTATCACCATGGGGATGTCATCTGATAGACATAGCACATGCTTTTTCAGAGCACACAGTGTTATATAGCACTTAGTATAGTTAAAGCACAGCTTTTAACACTAGATTTTGTAACAAAAATATCAGTGTAATGCAAATCCTCTAAACAGGGCTTTTTCAGAGTATTCTCATGGAATGATATGAATTAACAGTTAATAAAGGGCTTTGTCTTGTTCTTATTCAAAAAAAAGAAGATTGTATGAATCCCCCGTAGTTTCTGTAATACCTTGAATTATAGAGCTCTCTGTAAGGCAAAACATTATAAGAACAGACACAAACTTTTGCAAATAAAATAGTTTGAATTTATGCTGAGTGGTCTGTTTTCAGTGTCATCTAGCCTTCACGTTCTGAAATCTACATCTGATGTTAATAGTACTACAGAAGTTAATTGCTGAATAGTCAAATGTGTGCTAGAGAATCCCTACCTTTTTTCCTCACATTTCAACCTTTGAAAACATGGCCATTCCCTGTTAATTGCACTGAATGGATTACTTAAATGCCAATGTAAGCTGCATGAAAAGATAACACTAAACTCGGAGATGAGTAGGAAGAATCTGACCTCATTTAGTCAAGGTCACTGATAGCATAATTATTCTGATAAGCTAGGCATAATGATCTCATGTGTTATCAAGACACCTCGGCTACTTAGTTGTACAAAAATACATTGTGTGTTTCAGTATATGATCCATACCTATGTTTTTAGGATGTGTGTCGGCAGTCAAAGCCACTCATTCTGATCTGCCTGAACATGTGACTGTGTGCCTGAATGATGCCATCAGTGGAAGAAAGAAAGGTGTTGTTGCATGGAAGACAGTCTGGACATCACTCACACCAAGGAATCAAAAGCAGGGGTCTCAGCTTGTTGGCTCTTGCCAGCTGCTTTCCTGCTCTCCCACCTCATAGAGCTCCAGGAGTTCAGGGATGTGAGTGGCACTGCAGAGCATCCCCAGCTGGATTTCTCTATTATTTTCACAGTGTTAGTAGCTCGGTTGCAGCTGAGAAAGCTAAGAATATAAAAGAGAAGAAAGTTTCTGGAGAAAGGAAATATTTTTCAGTCAGATTTCTTTTACAGCTGGAAAGTGCAGACGGGATGAATAGAATACGTATCCCCCAGATCTTTCGGTTTTAGCTAAATATATCAGCCACTAAAGTAAATACAGCATTTTTCTTTTCACAGTCGGCTTCCGAGTGAAATGACAGCACAACTCACTGTGGACACATGAGACTTTGGAATAAAAAGCCAAGTTTTTGCATCTACCTGAAGTTGGTCTGGTTTGATCACTGAAAATGTATCTTAAAGGAGATCAACATGACCAGGCATGTGCCATTCTGAAAGGAATAGGCAGGAAATACAGTTTACTGAGCTGTCAGTGATCACTTAGTCTTTCATAGCTAATTCTTTTTTGCAAGTTAGAAGGAAATTTGGTTAAAGATTAAAAACCTTAACCTATGGCTAAGGTAGTGCCAGTGTACGAGACCTGAGAAGCATCGTTGAGTGTCAAAGATGTACCAGAAGCAGAACCATGAATCCAGCTGTCGTGCTACTTCTCAGGATGAGAGTGAAGCTGAGGGGAAGACACCTTGCAACATCCCCTAGAAATCCTGGCTATGTCAGTTCCCTTGCCTGCAGTACATTTTCAGTATGCTCTCCTGGAAAGAATTGCCCTCACTTTCCCAGCAAGTCACAGGGTGAAAGAAAGTTCAGCCCTCATAATAATCCCTGAATTTAAAAAAGCCTTAATCTGTATTCACAAAGAAATCTTTTATGCATGCACCACTGACAGGACGAAATGCAAAGTTTCATTGAATTCATGCTGGTTGCGCTATTTTTCTCTTCCATACTTCAGGCTCTACACATAAATTTCAACATATTCAGGATTAACAGTGTTGTATCACACAGGTTCAAATAAAATCAAGGCAAGGATTTTCAGCATGTAGAAAACACAACTAGCACATGACTAAAATCCTTCAACAACATAAAATGAAACACTGCAGAGCTTGTAGAACCTATTTTAACACATGACCAATCACCGTGGATTGTTCTGGATGACAGGCAGGAAATTATGCATCCACTGCACTGGGTCTGCTACCACAACTGAGGCAAGCAGCTGGGGAGAGGGCTGGGCAGCCAGTGGAACTGCAGCCAACCAGGGCGTGAATGGCATCAGGAGGAACTCACCCTCCAAGGGGATGTGGAGACTCCATTAGGATCTGAGAGCAAGTATGTGCCTGAGTGACAAACAGGGATGCAAAGAAATAATCCCTTAGGATTAAGATTAAATCATAGAATCATATAATTGCTCAGGTTGGAAAAGACCTTAAAGATCATCGGGTCCAACCACAGCCTAACCATACTGCCCTAACTCTAACAACCCTCCACTAAATCACATCCCTGAGAATCACATCCAAACAGTTTTTAAACACATCCAGGCATGGTGACTCAACCACCTCCCTGGCAAGCCTATTCCAGCACTTAAAACCCTTTCAGTAAAGAAGTTATTCCTGATATGCAATCTAAACTTACCCTGGCACAACTTGAGGCCATTTCCCCTCATCCTGTCACCTGTCACCAGTGAGAAGAGACCAACCCCACTCTCGCTGTAAGCACCTTTCAGGTATTGGAAGAGAGCAAGAAGGTCTCCCCACAGCCTCCTTTTCCCCAGACTAAAGAGCCCCAGTACCTTCAGTTGCTCCTTGTAAGGCATATTCTCCAAGCCCTTCACAAGTCTTGTTGCCCTTCTTTGGATCCTTCTTTGCTCCAGCATCTCCATGTCCTTTCTGTACTGAGGTGCCCAAAACTGAACACAGTACTTGAGGTGAGGCCTCACCTGTGCCGAGTACAGGGGCAGGATTACTTCTCTTCTCCTGCTCACCACACCACTCCTGATACAAGCCAGGGCGCCACTGGCCTTCTTGGCCACCTGGGCACACTGCTGGCTCATATTCAGCCAACTTCCCACCAGTACACCAAGGTCCCTTTCCATCAGGCAGCTTTCCAGCCACTCCTCCCTAAGCCTGTAGGTTTGCCTGGGGTTGTTGTGACCAAAATGCAGGACCTGACACTTAGCCTTATTGAAACTCATACAGTTTACCTTGGCCCATTGATCCAGTCTATTCACATCCCTCTGTAGTGCCCTTCTCCCTTCTGGCAGATCAACACTCCCTCCCAACCTGGTGTCATCTGCAAACTTACTGAGGGTGCACTCAATCCCCTCATCAAGATCATTAATAAAGATGTTAAATAGAAACAGACACAGTACCAAGCCCTGGGGGACACTGCTGGTGACCAGCCGCTAACTGGATTTAACTCCATTGACCACAACTCTTTGGGCCTGGCCATCCAGCCAGTGTTTCACCCAGTGGAGCGTATGCCCATCCAAACTGTGGGCAGCCAGCTTCTCCGTGAGCATGTTGTGGGGGATAGTGTCAAAGGCTTTACTGAAGTCCAGGTAGACCACATCAACAGCCTTACCTTCATCCACTAAGCAGGTCACCTTGTCATAGAATGAAATCAGGTTTGTTGGACAGGATCTACCATTCGTAAACCCATGCTCACTGGGCCTGATCCCCTGGTTGACCTTTAACTGGTCCATGATGGCTCCCAAGATTATCCACTCCATAACCTCTCCCAGCACCAAGGTGAGACTGATAGGTCTGTAGCTACCAGGATCATTCTGGCAAAAGCAATTCCAATTGCTTCCAATTCCAATGAACAAAAGCAGTGGTTCACAGTGCTGAAGTTTATTCTAGACTTTTTGTTTTGAATTGTATGTGTTTTGCGCTCCTTTTTATGTTGCGGCAATCACAAAATGCATATTGCTTTGATAGGAAAAAAGTACTTTTGGATTCAGAAGGCAAAACAGAACATCTTATTGCAGATATGAAAATCCTGTGGCTTGCCCTCTGTATTTTTCTGGTACCACAGTCAAAAAACACAAGATGTGATTCTCAATTTGTGCATGGATAACAAGACCAGGGGAAGTGAGTAGGTCAAGATGAAGGACAAAGACATAAATACAGGCAGGCATGGTTAAGATTGCTACAGATTCAAACCCATCCCTTGTATGGTACAATGGAGGAGAACATGACACTTTTTCCCCCAGAACAGAAATAAAGTGGACATTGAACTAGCCACCACTGGGCTCGTGCACTGCTGGTGCTGTCCTCACCCAGGGCTCTGTCCCTGGTGGTGCCTGACTTGGTCTTGTCCCAGCTCCCCAAGATCCCACAGCTTAGACATCAGAAAGTTAGGAGTCATTTGTTGGCAAATATCTCATTGAGGACACCAGACTAGATGCTACTGGCTGGCTTTGCTGAGTGGGCAAGGTAACAGCTAGCATTACCGAGAGCAGCAGGATGTTCTCTTACAGAGAGCACAGGATTCTCTGTTAACCTTTTCTATGGAGAGTGACATCTCAGTAGCTTCAGAGCTAGCATAAATTTTGTGTGGCCACACTTATTCTTGTGATCAGCACATTCTTTTGGATGCCCTACCTCACCTGTGGAATATGCCACCAAGGGTAATTACTCTGTTTTCACTCCAAGAAACTTTTCATTTTTTTTTTCCTTCACAAAAGTATCCTCTCTCTACAAATAAAACAACCTACATTTAAACAAATTTGACACAAAAAAAACATCATACTGTAGTGTTTTTCTCTCTGTTACTTTGTATTTATCTCACAATCACACCAGGAAAGTTATACTGGAACCAGTTCCTCACAGTACTTTCACACGTCTTCAGAAGTGCAAAAGGTGACCCATAAAATACGTTAAGTCAATGAACTGACCTTTATCGTGGGTGATAACAGGGAATGCAGCTCTCTATTCCAGCATAGCTTCTAAAGTGTATTTTTCTTCTATTACAGAACACAGAAGTTTTAGCTCTTTGTAAACTGCTGAGGCTGGTTTAAGACCTTTTGGTTGAGACTCAGCAGCTCACAGACAGCACTGGAGTGACATTTCTATCTTATTCCCAGATCTGGTTCATCATGAGCCCAAGGCAAGGAAAGTCCAACAAGCACTGTGAGACTACGAGATATGGGAAAACATTCTTGTCAGCCATTTAATTTTCAATCCACTTCAGTCCCAAAAGAGAATATGGAACATGTGGGTTTGGATTTTTTTTTTTTTTTTTTGCCATGACCTGGCCACTGCAATCCTTGACTGCAATTTATCAGCAACTGTTTTCAATGCTAGGATATTTGCTCTTTGACTACAAAATAAAATATTCTTGCATCTGAGTCCACATAGGCACAACCTTTCTTCTTGATTTCAGGTGAAAGAAGGCACTAACTACACTGTACACAATAGAAGTGTCTGAACTGCTACGTAAGCTGTTATGAAAATTAATGTATTCAAGTCTCTGCAAACCTCCTTCTTCCTTAATCCTTATTTCTGGATTGGAAAATCTTCTTTTCCTTGGTGAATCAACCTCTCTCATGGAATATGTATCTTTAATTACATTTTGCTATACATAATCCAAGCCATCCAGTATCATATGTGGCAACACAGACAGAAATCAGTTTTTAGCTAGGATAACCGTTAAGCCAAAGGAAGGCTGTCAGGAATACATAAATATACTCGCCCCTGTTTCCTGTATTTTACAAGATTCAAGGATTGAAAGTTGTATGGCAAACAGGTATAGGACCAGAGATATTATCGTGTTACAAAGGAGAAATGAAATAAGATCTTACCCATGTCCAGGGCTCACAGAAGGGCTCCAAGAGGAGTGATCCCCAGATAAAGATCCTTCCTCTTTGGGAGTCAGCCCTTAAATGGGGTCTAGAAAGGATGGAGCCAGGCTCCACCCCTTCCGGTCACTCAGGTGAAATTGCGTTCACCTGTGCCCCTGCAGCTGACTCAGCACTCGCCTCAGGTGGTCAATCAGAGGTTCAGGCCGTGACTCAACTGTTCCCATACAAAAGTAAAAACAAAAACCAGAACATTGCTTTAGATCTCACTAACATAGCTGTTAACTTGACCATGGAAAAAAAGCAGAAAAATAGACTTTAAAATTACTGTGTAACTGCGAAACCTCCCATAAAAATATGTTCTTTTTCTCTACTTATCTCATTGTTTGCTTCTCAGGTATAACCTTTTTTTATGAGTCTGCACAGTGTACTTCACAACCAGGTGCACAGCCACTGGAACATTTCAGTGCTATGGAAAAACCATTTAAAAACTACTGTTTTGAAACAAAAATCACGCTTCATAGGCCTTACTGCAGCAGTCATCCACTAAGACTAATATGAATATATGAGAAAACGAGTGGTTTCTAAGGACTGCAGTAGTAACCAAAGGAATTGCCTGGATTGGTAGAGAATCAAAAGCAATGATGTATGCAAAGTGAAGGATCGCAGTGCACACAGACAGAACACGGTATTTGAAAGTTGCTTTTACGTCTGCTAAAATGATGAAAGACTGCTATCTCAGGTGAGATACATTTCTGGAGAATTATTTGGGATCCAGAAGCATCTGGATTTTTCTTGTCTGTTGGCTGATGTATACAATCCTCTGAGCAAGTTCAGATGCCTTGATTTTTGGAAAGTCTAACTTGCTCCACCTTGAAGTACATAATTACTGTATGCAGCCATCAAAAAATCACACCCTTTGGAGGTATTGCAAAATGGACAGACAGAAAAACCAAAGTATTCCTAATAACTAAATCACTTTCAAAAATGTTAGCAAAAATGTTTTTAATAGCAAAGCCACTTAACAAGTATGTTAATAGTGCCAGGCATTTTCAGATCTGTTTTGGTTCCTATATGTCATAATACTATTCTCCAGGCAGGCCCTTAAATGTGAGCCTCCTGTTATACTGCTTGTTGCTGTATTTCTACCTTAGGTAATTAAGCAAGACATTTCTTTCTTTTTTTTTTTTTTCCCCTGTCTTTACCAAATTAGACTTGCTCACATTAATCTGCTCCATATGGTCATTAACTGAGTTACATTTCATATGCAGGATAATAAGATGGGATTTATTGTAGACACCCTGCAATTCCAGATGTGGCTCTGTGGTCATGGGTTGAAAAAGTCAATTTGCCTGTCTACCCCCACTTCACTCCAGTGTCAGATATCGCTTCCTCGTAGCCAAGTGATATGCCAGTGCAGTCTGACAAAGCTCACAGAAGAATGCACACCATAAATGCCAAATGAATAGAACTGGTGGTATTCTCTGATGAAAAAAACTCCAAGCTCATTTTCAGCTATGGGGAAACAAATACAGTGCAAGAGAACAATGGGTATGGATGGAAGGATTACAAATTTTGCAGTTCCAAACAAATTATCTTAATTAGACAGATCTTTCTTCTCTCTTCATCTCTATCTTTTTTTTTTCCTACAATTATTCTGCTTAGAGTTGAATGCTATGCTCTGTCTGCTATACAGCAATGAAAAAGAGCAGCTGTGTGTCTATGACTCCTCAGTGATTGAAGAAAAAGGCAAATAGATGTGTTTTTTTCTTTTGCAATCATGCGCTTCTGATACGAGTGGTGGGTTTTAGGCATTTAGCCCAGTGGATGTCAAGAATGCTACAGTGATTAAATATTATCTTGTCACATCTGTTTAGAGGCAATATATAACTCTTAAAAAAATCTAGGTCACGTTAGCTTATTAGCCACCCATCTATGCTGGCAAGATATGGCAACTTATGTAAGACTGAGATCCACACTGGAGATAGAAAGTAGAGGAGAGATGTGGGAGCTGTTAATGATAACTCTAAGATAAGACTTCTATTTGAAAATAGAGCAACCCCCCCCCCCCCTCCTCCCTTGTCAAGTGTAATGTCCCAGCTGGCATGCAAGTGGGGCTTTATGAAAAAGAATACAAGGGAAAAATTTGCACTGTGAGGATTAAGCAAATAATGATCCTGTTACAAGTGGCATGCAGCTATTTTGCATTTTATGATACTCTCCAGAAAAATTAAGAGAGCAAGACACATTTCTTATAAGAGACAGCAGAATGTGACAGCTCTGGTTTAGAGTCTGTCATTTATATGGATGGTTTTTCCAAAACTGTTTCTGTACGGAGTAGATACTATAAACCATCCTGCATATGACAGGTCTATCGACGAAACCACGCAAAGCACAGTTATTGTCCGCTCCTGGCAAATACAAAATGTTGAATAGTATATGTCATTAAAACAATTTGTCTAGGTATGGGAGCTGGAAGTATATTCCTCAGGACAACAACTGTATGTGCATTAACAAGCTGCCTATGTATGCTAGATCCCTACTTATCGTGATGCTCTGTGAACAATTAATATAACTGCAGGTTCGGGGAGGGGGATTATATTTGTTTTGCACATATTTTCTCTCTGCAGCATCCCTGCACTCGAGTGGAAAGAACTCTGGACCCAATGAGCTTTTAAGCGTCTCCCATCCTAATTTCCAAAAATCAGTATGGAACCATTTAGAAGACATAGAGTATGACCAGGAGAAGGCTATCATGGGCCATATGCCTTCTTCAGCATCTTGCCCTACGAAAGCATTAACAAAGACAATATAGCAAAGTGTAGTGCTTTGGATTTCCTTCTTCCAAGAGCTAAAGTAACTAGCGTTTTCCTATGTGTGTTTTTAGCCACTGATGTGACTGAACACAACCCTGGATAAGCACAACACTCAAATCTTTGCCAGTGATACATACTTAAATATGAGAGGCTGTCATGGCTCAAGATGATACAGCAGTGAGTTTCCTTCCATTGTGGCTGGGGAGGGGTTATCTTTGTTCTCCTCTAGCTATCTATTTGAGAGACTAGGAGGTTTTAACATGATGAGGGCTCTGGGGAAATAAGCAATAGAATTGTTTTTGCCATTCCTGCTGGGACTGCTTCAGTGTTTTACTCTAATCCTGTGTTTTGTTCACATAAACAGACATTACACTGAAGAATACAAAAGATGTTGAGCTACAGACTTCCCTTCCCCTTATGAGCGCAGACTAGCTGCACCTTAGCATGAATCTTCCAGATGCAGGAGATCAGGGGAGGATAAAGGAGGTTTCCTTGGGGTCACGTAGGCTGGGCTTCTTTTGACCTTCAGTCTGATCACTAGGGTAAACAAAGAATTTGCAAAGGTGGAATGAGCAATGTGCAGGAATGATTTAGCTTCTGCTGTTGCTCTTCTTGTGAGTTACACAACTCCCATCAGCAGCATTCAGTGGAATCATATTGGAAAGCAAAAGACAACCATGCATTTGCTCAAAATGGCATGTGAAATAGTAGTGTGAAGGGAGGCAGACCCAGGGGCTGACTGCATCATGCCTGTGAGTCCACAGATGAATAGCTCAAGCAAGAGTGCGGGCCTGCTTTCCACCCAGGGCTCCACCAGTAGCAAATCTATCAGGATCTTCCTGTCACATTGAAACTAATGGAGGTTTTGCAGTTTCACTTAAATGAGAAGCAGACATTTCATAGATGAAACTTCCGTAGCAGTGGGTAAACTAACCCCAAATATGGCATACTAAAAATAACACTCAGCTACCAGGAAATTCCTTCTTTGCTCTTCCCAGCACAAATGCAGTTCTGTGCCCTCATATTTACAGTTCGTGATTTATAATATGAATTCATTTCCTGCACTTACAAACTGAGCTCACATTTTTTCAACAGCAAAAGCAGCTTACCGCCAAGGCTGACGTGCTCTGGATGCCTCCGTAGAAGATTCACATGAGGGAACTTGGAACTTGTCCCCAGGTGCATCTCTTGTCTTCTCCACACTTCCAAAGTTACCCAAAAGAAGTGATAGAATCACCATATCACAATGACTGATTAAAAATAAACATGTGCCATTTGCAGAGAGATGAAAGGAAAACGGAGGAAAAAGACAGAGCACAGAATAACCAGACTTGGACAGGAGAAGGTGGAGAAAGGAAAAGATGAATGAGTTATTGCTAGTTAAGACAGCTAAGGACGATAACGAAAACTCATTTAATGGAACAGGCATAAAAGAAGAGCCAAGGCCCACTGAGAAATGAGGGAGATAATCAAATTACCAATAGTTTTATAATGGCACCATTAATGAACTTTTATCTTATACCAGTTACCCAAAAGAGAAAAAAGATGAAGAAGTACAAGCAGTACACATTAATAAGGACCCAGATAATAGAGTAGAAACAGTTGCAGAGGTAAAGGAATAATATTTTAAATTCTTTTTGTAGGAGATATTAGAGAACAGAAGGGAATGATAGAGATGTGTTGAGATCTCCATCTCCCCCATTGTTCAAATTCAAGATACAGAATGTTCAGGAAAGCAAAGAAAAATTGCCACAGCGAGAGGGCCTGCTTCAAAGGCTGATGGGGATAACAGTGTGCACTGAGGACAAAGTGAGTGCTCTGGTTTGACCCAGCAGCAGCTCAGCACCACATAGTAGTTCACTCACTGCCCCCCTCCCAGGGGAATAGGGAGAGAATCGGGAAAAAACGAAGTAGAATTATGGGTTGAGATAAATACTATTTATTAAAATAGAGAAAAGGAAAAGGGAAAAAAGGGATAATAGTTAATATATGTATATATATATGTGTGTATATACATATACAACAAAACAAGCAATGCACAGTGCAGCTGCTTACCACCTGCTGACCAATGCCCAAGCAGGCTCCAAGTAGTAGCAGCCCAAACAACTCTCTACCATTTCTCAAGTCATTTTTTTCTTCTGCATGATGTCACACAGGATAGCATGGCCCTTTGGCCAGTTTAGGTCAGCCGTCCTGGTTCTGTCCCCTGTGCCTCCTTAGTTCCCTTCACTGACAGGACAATGCAAGAAGCTGAGAAACTGAAGCGTTCTTTGCTCCAGACAGCGCTGCTCAGCAGCAGCTAAAACATTCACATGTTAGCAAGATTGCTTTTCTCCTAAAGCCAACACATAGCATCATACCAGACACTGAGAAGACAAAATCAACTCTATCCCAGCTGAAATCAGGACAGCGAGTCATGATTTCCTTGACTTCAATGCAGACCTGGGCTGGAGAGCAGGCCGTGTGTATGCTCAGTCCTGCAAAGGGAGGAGACCTCTGGACTCCATCCAAAAAAGCACTTACAGATCTGAAAATATTTAAGTATAAATGTTGTTTTCTTATCTGCCATGTGACTCTGAATTTTCTTGTAGATAAGTGCTTTGTTGAACTCAGGCTTAATTGCTCTACAGATTTCAGGACTGGTCCCCATCTGAATGACATTTCTACCTTCTGAGATTTGTAGACTGAAATTGCTAGTAGCCACAGCATGGGAGCTGAAGCATTTTGCAGTAATCCTTTCCCAAAAGGGAAGGAGTGAACTAGATCCATAAATACATTCTTACAAGAGAAGAACTAGAGAAGAAATGAGGGCTGTTTGTTTTGCAGAAGTGCCATCCTATTTTATTATTATTATTATTTACCCTCTCATATCCATAGTAGGAAGCCATCATGTAAAATGCAGTAAAAAAAATAAAGTGGGTAATTGGCTCTTGTACCAATACTCTGTAGAATAGCTGCAATCCTTGACGCTTACCTTAAGTGAACATCAAAACCACTGGTTCTGAGCATATGGGTTTATATCCACCTTAAAATAAGAAATATGCTGATCTTACTGATTTTCACACAGAGGGATTTCTGCATTCAAATTACAAATGCACAAAAGAGACAAAGGTGGGAGCTACAGGAATGCTTTCTAGTCTGATACTCATTTTATGTGTGGAATTGACAGTCAGGACTGTGATTGCTAATTAGGAAGGGGACAATTGCTTAGCTAGCAAGATATTTCTATTCAAATTCATGCATTCATACATTAAAAAGGGATTATAAAATTGTTAACCTCCTTATGTTCCAGTTAGCAATCATATTTCCTAGCATCTCAACATACAAATTCAGAAGATATTTATGCACTATCTGGAAATTTTTTTTGTATAAAGTTGTGGCTTTTTTTTGTTTGGTTCTTAATAGAAGTAGAGCTATTCTGCTATTGTCAAGAAGCAGTTCAAAACATCACCCTCATAGCCCTTCTAGTCCAGCTGTGTGTTTAGGGAGAAACAAGTGCACATAGGCACCATACATTCCCAGTAGATGAAGTCTGCTAGAACTGGAGGGTGTTTTTAATCTATGGATTTGGGCTCTCTCTAAAACGGGTGGTTTCTTGTAACATACTACAGCTGTTCTTAGTGGGAATAATGTCATAGGTTCCCACTGGAAGCAAAGTTGTGAACATTTCAGCAGGTGTTCTGTGGCTGCTGGCAGTCAGTAACTCCCTTCCCTCTGCCACCATCCTGCTGATCAGAATGAAATTCAGAGACAAATTCCCTTTCCTCCAAAGGACCAGCTGCTGCACAGATCAGTTAGGCTACATGCTCTATTTTTTCCTCCACAAGTTTCTCTGGAGGGATCTGGGTTCTGGATTCATGCCTAACCCTCTCCAGCTCTGCGGCCATGATCTGCTCTGTTACCAGACCTCTGGCATGGTCACTGATGAGGGACTACATATATCATATAATCAGATAAGGCCTCAGTCCTGAAAGCCTGTTTTCCCCTTCCTCCCCTTTCTTTCATCGCAGGTAACTCGTCAGCAAGAGAGAACCACCTTTCTTGCTTTCTGTTACTTTAGAGGAACTTTAAGCAGTAATTAGATCCACTAAGGACAGATGCTAAAAGGCAGTCATGCCGAAAAGCAGGAAAACTCAAGCAGCTTTAGTAAAGGCCTGAAGAGTTTGCAGTTTTTCAGAGCAGTGGAGATAAATTTCATACTACTACAAGTCTCAAACCAGCTTAATCTTAGCTTCATGTGAAATGTGCGCTCTCTGGTACTGGGCAAGTGGATGGAAGTTACACAGAGTTTTCTACCTGATCCTTTCCTGAAAAATTCTCTACTGATTTCGCTTTTCCTGTATGCATTAAGCATGTTGCAGGACACAAGGCTGCTTCTTACAGGGCAAAGAAACAGTCTCATTTAACTCCCTCCTACTTCAAATGAGCAACTGTTTTTCAACACCTGATCATCTAAGGAGCTATTCCTTCCTGCCCAAAGTGACATCTGTTTTTCAAGCAGCCTCCTGATAAAGTGACTGTATTGTTTCTCTGTGTGAAATACTAACACATTTCCACTGACATATCTTCTTACTTTTAACAAAAATAAAGTGCTGCCAAAGAGAATCTCAGAAATTTCTTCCTTTACTAGAGTGCAGAGCTTTCATCTACACATGTTGTCATCCATACCTGCTCTGAAAGTGCCACTAGAAATTTTTAGAATAAAATTTGAATACTACTTACATATTAGTCTCTTTTCAGCATGATTCATGATCCACTTACCTACATTTCTAAGATTAGTTATACATATCCAAATTCAATGCAACTTTTAATTTGAACTCTGATTTTTGTACTCCCCTTGATGACATTTATAATTTGTTTTGCAGGCCTCGTTTGATGGCAGTGTGCTGTTAAACATATTAACATGAGTGCAGAGCCAGGGGAGGTAGTTCAGAGAGCACGGCAGGATGAGCGAGACAGACGGCGCTCAGATTCATAAAACCCCTTCATTAAAATTTTGATGTCTTTCTACACACGATAGAAGGCACAGCATGTTTCAAAATGCCATGAAGATTCAGAATACATATGCTTAAACATTACTACTGTAGGTTTTTAATGTTTAATTTCTAGGCAAAGATTTTTAATGGTATGATGGATGCATCTACGCAAGCTCCCATCTGGGCATCACTTGCTGGCCAGATTCTAAAATATTTGAGTTGTCTTGTAACACACTCAGTAATTTCAAAAACCCAGTTTTCTACTTGAATGTTGAGAAACCAGAAGTTAAAGTAATATTCCTATCACAGAAAAAGGAAATGTGCATGCAGTTTTCCATACATTCTCAATAACAACTCTTATGCAGATAATTTTGATAATGTAGGTTAGGTGCTTCATGATTTCTGAATATTTTGAAGGCATCCTAAGTGCAACGGAGCAGAGAATACAAAGGCAAGACCTCTGCAAGGAGATGCTATTAAGACAGTATGTGCAAAACATTCACCTAGAGACTGTATTGATCATAGAAGATCACCTTAATCATAGATGAGAGAATGCCAATACTAGTTAAACACAAAGAATGACAGATAGGAAGGGGAATTATATATTCCATAGCGTATAAATTAAGAGGTCTGGACATTTGTAAAATGGGAAGTTAATAAATACATTAAACTGGTACCAAGCATTTCCATAAGTACATAGTCTAAGAATAACAGTACTGCAATATTGTGCTCCTTCTGTGTAGTTTTTTTTGTTTGGTTGGTTGGTTGGTTTTTTGGGTTTTTTTTTTTTTTTTTTCTTTTTTGAGCTTTAGGGAAAGACAGGAAAGCAGGCTGCAGTGATGGTGTAATAAGAACCCAAAGAAGCAGTGAAATGAATGCACAGGCCAATATGAGAACACAGTCCTGGTTACAAGTATTGTATAACAGTGGTAGGGATGGATCTATAATGCAAGGTCTGTCCTGCTGCTGTCTTGCTACAAGGCTAAACTAGACCGGGCAAACGGATGAGAATGTTATTTGGCAAAGGCTTCAGTTAATTCAAAAACTGTCTTGGCTTCAGTACAAGTTACAATAAAACATGTTAACTTTGAAATCCTTTGGAAGGAAATATTCTGGGAAGAAAGTTATTTTACTTGGAACCTCTTACTTGAATAAAAAAAAACACATTTTATTCTTAAAATACCAGAAAATAGAACAACAACTGGAAATGGAAAGAGAATTCATCACAGTTATAGCTAATTCAATAACAAACCATCAAAATGACATTCACTTTCATCTTTTTACCAACAATACTGAGAGTGACAATTCAGGAGAGCACCTCTCCTCTTGTGGAGGAGCATACCCCAAGGAGGAGGAGGAGGAGGAGGAGGAGGACTGGAAGAGTTTCTGATCATTTCAGCTGAAGCAAGTTCTGCTTGTTGGGAAGACCAGGGCTGCAGAATCAAAGCCATAATCAGGTAGTTCTCTTTGGCTCTTCCTACCAAGTGCTTTTCTCCACCCACCCCATCCCCCAGCCTCTGGGCTAGCATGCATGGTGGTCGGATTTCCCTCCCATACTCTCATTAACAAGATCTTCAGTTTGTGCTTGCATCTCTCACTTAATATAGCTGCTGTCACCAATAATATATTCTCTTTGATTCCATTCCTCACTTTCTTCCCTCCATGGCCCTCAAGATGACATCAAGAAATTTGCATTTCTATCTTAAGCGTGCACAACGCAGGAGCAATGAGGATGATTCATGACACACACACCTGGAAACGGCATCACAAACAAGTCTCGTTTGACATATATGCAAGCATGCTCTACAAAGCCCTTTTGGCAAAGCACTGCTCCCAAATCAGTTAATTTCACTTGTGGTTTTAGCCATCTGGTTAGGGCTCTGCACACCCTCAGCAAAATGGGAAAGATTAGGATATTTCCTCATACATCCTTCTCTCATCCTCCAGAGGGATTCACAAATAAACACATTTTTAAAAATTAAACATTCAAACCAACTGAGCTGGGATCGTTGATATATCTGTATGATATGCGTTATCATACACTTCCTTGACTTCAACAGTGGTTTTGGGCACGCTTTTGCTATTCTACATGAGACATTTGTTGCTTGGAAAACTAATGTTTGTGCTCTTTTGTGTTCCTTCATTTTTCAATAGGAAACAGATGTATTTTTTAAAAATGCTGCAGAATTGTTTTATCTCAGTACATGTTTTGGTCTGGAAAACTTTACTGGTTTCATCCAAGGGCCTCATTAGTCTGCCAACACAAGGCAAAAGCAACTAAAGCATTTAGTCACTACAGGACAGCCACGGGTGGCTGTGATGAAAATTAAGCTTGTACTTCTAGTCTTTGTGCTTAAGCTGGTGACAGAACACAAAGCATTTTCAAAGAGCCAAGCCACAATTTCAATGTGCACTGACAGATGTTGCTTCTTAGATTATCCACTGAAATAACAGACTTAGCCACTTTGTTTCTCAGAAACATTTGTTGATGAAGCTTTTAAATAAAGACTACCATAATTATGCTTTCGTGCTTCTCAGACTCTTAATATTATATAATGGGTGACTTGCCAGCAGAAGGGAGTAATGAGTCACAAATGGTGTGACAACGGGGAAAACACGTCAGCTTTATAATGAGTGGGATTAAACCTGAGGCATGACTGCATTAACCATGGAGAAAGATTTTACAGCCAGGTGTAATGCAAATAAAAAAATATATAATCTCATAGGAAAGTTGAACACAAAGCACACAGCTAATATAGTCTGAAGTTCATATACAGATGTCCAGCATCCAAGCCCAAACACTGTAAATAATTTGGCAAGAGGAGTAAAATGTCATTATATTAACACACACAAAACCCCTCATGGATGAGGAAAAGAGAACTTCTTCCTGATCACAAACAATTAGCAGCTGGCTGCAGTCCCACAGCACGAAGGCTTGCATCCCTTTCTACATTTTATTCTAATGAATGCCACCATGGAAATCGCATTATTATTTATGTAGGCCCTGGTTCAAGACAGCCCTTAATCTTATCAGCAGGAATTTTAACCCCAACATACGGCTGAGGCAAATAGGTTAGTAAGATTAAAAAGCGATTAGCTGCTCACAGCCATAGTTTGAGCAGAGTGTTTGCACGTGCAAAGAGCACTTCGTTGTGTATGTTCTGTGTACAGCTGGCCCAGGGTTTTCTGCTGGCATTCCTCATTGGCCAAAGCAGCAAGTGGCTCAGTGCTACTTCCTTCTCCCTCTCCCTGCACTGCCAAGCCCAGGTTGGTCACACTGACAACCATTCTGGTGTTCTAAGTAAGTATAGCTTAAGGTAAACAGATTTCACTCATCCTTCAGAAGCTTTGCAGTAATGCAACCAAGAAAATAAAATTACACACTTCCACTTTGTAGTGTAGTGCATGTATTCATCTCAACAGGAAATCTGATGGGAAGCTAATAGGAAATGCAAATGAAGCTATTCGCTTATAAAGTCTCAGTGATTTTTTGGGGATGAAAAGCTATTTGGTCAGCAAAGCTTATTTTTCCTTTCTGTATGACAGTAGCTCTTGGTACGTAGCATTTACTTGTAACAGCTTCAAAAATGATCTTTTCTTTAGTAGCTGTGCATTTTAAGCAGTGCTGTAGATTTGTTGTTGTTGTTTTTTTTTTTTTTCCTTCAAAGTGTGATTCCTCATATGCACTGTTTTCCTTTACTGCACAGCCACCTCTGCCTGACCACTGGGTCTAGCTGAAAGTGGTGGAAAAGCTGTACTCAAAATTCTTGTGCTTCGCTTCTAAATTCTTATCCTTGTAATCTCTTCCCAAATCTCTTTAGAAACTCAAGTATTATGCTTTCACAGGCATTTAAACTTCCTGACCTTGAAAAATTCTTAGCCTCCTGTTTTCAGGCTTTGTTTCAAGGTATTTTTTCAACTTTTCATTTAAGGAAAAAAACAAAATTAGTGAAAATAGGGAGAAAGTCTTAAATCAGTCATGTGTCCTGCTACTTTTTGCCTTCTTACACAGTCCTGCAGTACTATTTGTAGTCTTCTTTTTTCTGCTTTATGACCACTCATGACTATTTGAGGAAAGCTGGAATTACTGCATTGCAACACCCCAGCTAAGCAGCTTCTCCAGGCTGTGCTAAGGCTTTGAGCTCACTAAGAGAAGTTAACCAGGTTATTCTGAAAACCTTCAGTGGTGATTTAAATAAAGTTGGCCAACTGTCTTGAAACAGGCTTCTCACAGACCCGTTATTACTCAGACCTTAAAGAAAAAGATTGTCAGGCAGGTTAAGTCTTTTCTGTGGTAAGAAAAATCAAATCATTTGAGTTTGAAGGCTGAAGTGTTTTGACATTTATCCATACATATTTTAAACAAGCTGATTCATCATCCTTAACTCTAAAATACAGCATACTATCTTAGCTTTTCAACCAAGAATGGAATAGTACATTGTGTTCTCTGTTCTGAGAAAGCTAAATTCCCAGTTTTGAACCAGTGATGTAAGCACCTGTATATTATCATCACCTTGAGAATGAATGGCTGAAGATACACAGGAGCCTTGGCAAACCTTCCCATATCCTTGCGGCATTTCACAACAAATGTTCATGATACAAAAAGAGCCACTCACATGCTCTAGCTGCTTAAAGGATAAAATTAAATGTGCCAAGAAATCCCCAGAGCAATTCAGCTGAACTCAAACGTATCACTGAATGCTTGCAGCACCCCACAAGGCCCTTATGGAGATGTTATAATCAGTTAAAGACCATGTATAGAAGCAAGTTTAACTCAAGGAAACACCCAATCCAGCCCCCTAAAAAGCAGCATTTGGCCAGGAATCAAAAGCACAATGGAACAAATTCTCACCTATCTGCCTCATTGATCAAGACATTTTACTTGCTGCCTGCAATACAAAACTGATGTCACCTGCACTTTTTTTTGCCAACAAAGTTACCAGTCCAGCTTTGATATTTATTGGTGCTGATGTAGAAAGTACAAACAGCCCACAGAGATTTTTCTGTCTCAAACTCAATTTACAGCACAGGCTTCAAAGCTCATAAAAACATCCTTTTCTTCCCTATGGCAAATTCAACTCCCACCAGATAGCTGGTATTTTCCTTCCCCCATGATTTCTGCCTTCAGCACTGGTGGCCACCATGTCCCACAGAGCAAGGGTTTAATTCAAAGTACAAATGTGAGATACTGCAGGCTGAGCTGCAGTGCTCTTGAGGATTTTCTGACTGTATCAGTCAGAAAACACAGTAAAATACACTCAGTACAAGGACTGAAAATACTTTGGGCCTTATTCTGAGAGTTAAGAAATAAAAATGAACAGAAATATCAAATATAAGTTATTCCAGATGAAATGTCTTACTGTTAATACACACACTGATGGTTCAAAAACCATCTAATTACTCAGACTCTTTAAATTCATATTGATCAAAATGTGGCAAATATTGCAAGAAGTGTTTTTTTTTTTTTTTAATTATGCAGAGTAGAATCAACTTGGAAATTTCAAAGCACGTCATGAGATGCTTTGAAAGTGTTTCAATCAACCTTCCTAGAGCTCAGAAATCCCTCTGTTCTGATTTTGCATAAGCAAGCTCACCCTGTCCTTACCAGTGCTGTAAGGACTACCAACAAAGTGCTAATGAGAATATTTTTTGTGAGCCTATCTCCTAACAAAGAAATTTGACTAATCTGACAAGGTCACTTCAATATAAGCATCTCAACTTATGTCAGCCTGTAATGACTTCTTCTGATCAATAGTGACACAGCCAGATTTGAAACTGGCAACCTAGAGGCAAAAAGCATTGTACCTTGTTACTAACCTCCTGGGCTTTCCAGTTCCTCTGAGATGCTGCTTTCTAATAAATACATTCTACATTCAAAATGAAAAATAGCTTCAATTAAAGAGAGATCTTTGGGAAAATACATCCGTTGTTGAGCAGACAACCCTATGGTATTGCACATTTATTCTTTTAGGCCACCAGAGTTAACATGTCAGCTCTGTAAATTAAACGCTTCTGTGTCTCATGAAGAAAGATACCCAGGAGCCACATCACCCTGAGACACCAGCAGCTCCTCCTACACTGGAGTGATAGTGCAGGAAGCTTGGGTTGGGCAGGGAGAGAGATTTGCCTCCAAAAGTATTGTAGACATGTACAGAAATTGAGACCTACCTCTCCTAAAGGTTTATAAGTGACACACGTGACGAGTATAAGAGACTGCATGGCTTGTAGACACTACAACCAGGACACAAGGTGAGCTCTCTCACCGTGAGAGAGAAAGCCAACTGTTTCAAAGCTGGAGAACTGAGGTAAGAATGCTAGCCCTTGTCTGATTGAGCCTTTAATGAGAAATTTCGCTCCTTTCCCTCTTTTTCCATAGTATTTTTCCTACAGTCCCCTGGTGCCATGGAACACAATAACTTCCTTTTGGCTCTGGATGGCAGCTGGCATCAGATAGAAAGCTGGTGCAGGGCCTAAAGCAGATAGTATGTCACTCTGTGCCCTGCAGGCCTCCTGGCCACTTCTTCAGCTGTGTGCTTCTCAAAGTTAAGCCTTTAATTCAGGTATTCAGGGTTCAGCCCTGATGTATCTCCTCAAGGCTGAGGTCAGGTGAAAGCTCCGCAGGTGATAGTATTTCCCACAGATGTACACTGTGATCAGCCTCAAGTCCACCTGAGACCGGGAGCAACAGCTTCAGAAGGTAGTGGACAGACAGGAAACGTGACATTAAAAGAATCCTTACCTTGATTTTAAGCAAAAAATATTGAAAGCACATCAGTGTGGTAGGGCAATAAAAAACAGAGTGTATTTACTGCCTCACCTGACTAGATTACGAGTAAGCTTCAGCTGGTTAAGAGCTCAAGTGAGCTGGATGGGGACAGAAGCAGAGGCTTTACAGCAACACTGAAGCTTTTTGGCCTGAACTCCTCACTGCCGCAGTTTAGGAAGGATTTGCACCCATCCTGCAGCTCTCAAATCCTCACAGTTAGTCACATTGTGATCAGTTGCTGTGTCACAACCCCGAGAAGCCCCACAGCATATGGCCCACTGCTGCCTCACATGCCACCAGACTATCTTCCATCAGCATACGCTACCCTGAGCTCTGCTGTGCAAAGAGATCCTCATCTTGCACTCAGCTTGTCTTACAAGTGCCCTGGGCTTGTTGTAGCATTTGAATCTTTGCTGATTTGCACCTATTGCACATGCATTCAATTTCCCCAGTTTCTAAAGCTTAGTCACCAAATGCAAACTGCATATAAAGTGTTAGCATCTGATCCATTTTTAATGGATTATACCATTTGTAATAGCATAAAAGCAGAAGGTTAGGGGAGAGTAGACTAGAAGATTTAAAGCAGCTAGAAGCTGAGCTAGGGGGCTGTATCATCTGTAAAATGGAACTCTCAGGCAAGATATAACATCACAGCTTTGGGAACTTATCTATTTATGATGTTGCAATGAAATAAGATCTTTCCCTCCTGCTCTCCAAACCACTGGGAGAATTTTCTATGATTCAACTTTGGTTAAAAAAATAAAACTTCAGGTGCCCAGACACAGCAATTTCCATCTGCCTCTCATTTTTAAAGTTCAGAGTCTGCCAACTCCAGTCTCATCCTAGCTCTGAAAAACCTTGAGAGATTACATTGATGAGTTCAGTTTGTACCAGGGAGTTTTCATCTAATCAACTCCAACAGAAGCAAATTTGTTGTTTCATGAGGAAATAGTAAAAAGACAAAGATGGTTCTTTGTTGTCAACTGAATATCCAAAAAAGGCCTTATACGGGTGAACTGTTTGCTGTTCTGCCTCTCTTGTATGCTTATTTTTGTAGGAGCCCAGAGTATAAAACTGCATTGGCAGTTCAAACAAGATCCTGATCAACTGGAATCCTCCAGAACTTCCCACTTGATTACACTCAAAGTTTAGGAAAATTAGTATCTACAAAACTTGCTCATTAGCACAGTGCAAAGAGATTCTGTGAGCGAGGCAACATTTATGCAAGTTGGATGTCTAGAGTGACACAAAGTTAAATGCTACGACAGTGCATTCTAAATGCGCAGGCGGTGCTATACGGTTTTAATAGATGTGGAATTACCTATCAGAACTTCAAGAAGGAAAGTTGTAGCTCTCATATAAGCAGAAGGTTTTAGCACTAAGAAGTGGTGAGCAAATAGCATAAGACCACACACTTGAGTCCCATCTTAAGCACATCATGCTCTGTGGTTTCTAACTATAACAGTTAAATCCACAATAAAGTTTTCCATCACTAATATAAGATGCAACACAACTAGAAGACTGTTTGGCTTTTGGCTAAGCTCCTAAATTATTTTTGGACAGAACTGTTAGTCTGATATAACTTGCACATAAACACAGATTGCAGCGTGTACGTACACAGTAATACTACACCATTAACCAAATCTGGGATGTACAGCACACCAAATATCACTCTGCATTTAGAAAAGTCCATTTAAATGAGAATTTCAGAGGTCCATCCAGCAATCCACTGGATCAATCTGTATAAAGTCTACTACCTGCAGCACCACAGTAGATAGATATAAAACCTTGACTTGAAAAGGCTTTCTGGCTCTCACTTAGAAAAACTGGAAGTTAAAATCTACTTTACCGAGCTTTTTGTGCTATGATATATTTCATTTTTGTTACAGTTTTGATTTCTATGATCATTCTCTCCTGCAGTATGAAACGGTGAGGACTCTGTTCAGATTTACAGTTCACTGGTCTGCGCTAAAAAATATCTATTATGATGAGCAGAGGAATAAATGAAAAGGAAAATTGACTATCAGCATTTTCAGAGAGGTAAAGATCTCAAGAACAGCAATCCTGAAAGTTATATAACAGTTACATTTTGCAAGTGCAGGTCTGAAAATATTTCACCATCAGCTCTAGCAAATTGCACCATACTTTGGCTTATCTATCAGTATATTAATTTCACTATTAAACACAATGAGAAGCAAAGCAGCCACAGAATCTGAGAGTAAGAGAAATGAAGACCAGCAAAAGGAGCAGCAATTCAGTGGCAAATGTATTCTTTTTCACTTGGAAGCAAATACACAGAACCATCTGAAGTAGAAGTACAATTTAGAGCCATGGGGATCATCTAGAGGGCTTTAACCTGGAGAAGCACCAAATAGCTGCTTAAATAGCAGTCTAAACAGAAAAGAGGTCATTCAAAGGCTTAAGGTAATATAAGGATTTTCTTGAAGCTTACACTGACAGTGCCACGGGGCCCACTTTGTTGGTCACTACTGTTTTTACATCATTTTCTTAAAGATTATTCAAAGCTCTGAACTTAGGATACTAAATGTAAAAAGAAAAGAAAAAGAAAAACACATACCTTAAACCAATACCGACCTACGTACAAGCTTCAGTCTTACGGTTTTGGATCTCATGTATCAGCAAAGTAGTACAGAGCTGGAATATAAAAGAAAAAAAAAAACACACAACAATTTTGCCTGCCTCCCTAAATACATTTTCAGGGTCAGTATCCCAAAGGTAGATTATCTTTGAAATTTTATTCTTTCAAGCACTACAGAGTTAACCTTAACAAGATAAACATGCAGTAGAACACCAGCTTCACCACACCCGCACCTCCAAGCTAACCAAGCACCCTCCTCAGGATCTTTACCAAGCCCAGATCTGTATTTCAGCTGCACCTTAGCACCTGGGATCAAGATTATTGGCAACAACTGATGATTTATTTGATTGTTTAATTATGCTTGGGGATGCTTGGCACCATCTCCTTCCACGTCTGCTGGCACTTACCACACAATAATACTTAATTGTAATTAGCAACCATTGCTAAACCTGTGCTAAAAAAAATTTGATTCTGATTCCTGACTGAAACACTAGCAGCACATACAGATTGCGCGTGTTTCTGTACTAATCTCTTCCAAAACCAGGAGGATATTTTGCTGCTCTGGGCAGGACCAGCTGAAGTGTCCCTAACGTCTGTGGAATCTCTTGGAAGGCAAACAGCCTTTGCTACTTCACAGCCTCTCTCTTCCTCTAAGTTTGCCCAAATGACTGTGGGAAGAATGAGAAGGTCAGGACATCTGAGGTACTGTTGGCAGCAGGCTGGCTGTACACACACGGGCACCAGGGGTTTGTTCTGCTTTGCACAGTACAGTGGGCAGGTGCTGTGATGTTACAGGAGCAGAGGAAGAGAATAAAAGGACCTAAATCTTATCCACCCTTTCTCTTTTGCTATGTGCTCTGCTGTGGCAGGGTACTCTAGTCCCCTGTCTCTGGCTTTCTTGGCACTTCCAAGCTATAGACAAGGGGAATGGCCACAGGAAAAAGAAGCAGAGACTTCATATTGGCTTGGGTTGGAAGGGAAATTAAAACCCATCCACCTCCAACCCCCTGTCATGGCCAGGGCTGTCACCCACAGAATCAGGGTGCCCAAGGCCCCTTCCAACCAGGCCTTGAGCACCTTCAGGACTGGAACATACACAGTTTCTTCGGGCAGCCTGCACCAGTGCCTCATTGTCCTCTGGGTAAAGAATTTCCTCCTAACATCTAATCTAACTTCAACTCACTTTCCGAAGGAGAAATGTCTGATGTCACCAGTTATCATAACTGGCACTCAGCATTCCCTGTGCTCCACAAAGCCAGTGCAGAATTCATATCTGTGTATCTGCCCTGTGCAATGGCTTATGTGCTGAAATGTCTCAGGGAGTTAGCTGGGACAGCTGACACAAGAGTTACCATGCTGCTGGAAAGCAGAGCTAATTACTATGGGGAAAGCAGGGATGTACTGCAAACACACATCTGCTGCTGAAGGCCAGGCAGTTTGTGGCTGGCACAGACAAGACTCAGTAAGCAACCTGCAACTGATACACCCAGGAATTAATTGAATAGCTGCTGTTGTAAGTGGAGTAATTAAAGGAGTAACTGCAGAAGAACCTGCAGTGTCATCTCTGTGGCTTTCTTGGCCTCCCACTTCTGCTGCTGCTCCTGTCCAGATGCACAGAACCTCTCCACCTAGAATGCCAGCACAAGTGGAGAAAGCTCTCACCCTGTGAAAGCCAAGCACTGGGCAGCAATTGCCATACACCTGCTCAAACGTTTAGAGCTGATTGCCCAATGTATTGCCACTCCCCCTCTCTTTAGCCTTATTGATAGGGCAAAAAGAGTTAACTCCTACCTACAGCCTCCTCATTACAGCCCACAGTGTGGTGCCCTTAAATAACACCTTTTTTGTGTAGGTCTAATTGGCCAATATACAGTAGCTTCTATTGGTTCCTTTGAGTACTTACACTGCACACAGGGTGTGCGTGCATGTAATTTATCATGTCAAACTCATTTTCCTTCACACAGTATTGTTGCTGCCTTTCTTCTTCCAGAGATGTATTATTCACTGTGAATTTCCTTTGTAATTAAGTGCTTTGGTCGCAGTTCTGAGCTCTGTAAACTGACAAAGGGAAAACTGAAATCACTGCCGCCTCAAATTGGTTTGCATTCAGCAGGGTTGCCTGCCATTTGCGTAGACCAGCAGATGTCAGCCTAAATTGAAAAATGAAAAAGAAATACTGTATCATAATGTTAGCGTCTCACATGCCAGATGGGAGTCTCACACAACATGGCAAGAGCAGTTAGCCAGCAGTGGTTAAAATTCTGTGCTGGAGGAAGTACGGTTACACAGCATGCACCAAGAGCGTATTTTGATTATAGCACTTAATTGTATCACAGATCAATGATAGTTTAATTTATGAGGATTGATTTTGTTAATTCAGGCAGTTCAAAAGACACTGTTAAAGCTTCAGTTCATTCAACTGTATCTGACTTAAGCTTTGCTTGTGCTATTTGAAGATAAATGACTGCATATAAACTAATGCTTTCGCCCCCTACTTGTATACTTATTTCAGAACCTGTCACTAACTGTGAGTTATATTTAAATGCAAAGTGTTAGTAGAACAGGTTACAGCACCGAGCCTTGAATGCATAAGATCCAGTAACAAAAGCATCACAAGATTATTTGCACGTGCACACTTGTGGTCTTTCTGTCATTTTATTAGGGCTATAGCCTTGAATTTACTAATAAGTAATTGTTGCGCTCATCTTGAGCAGGAGCAGGACAGTCATGAATGGTGTACCAGATAAATAAAAGGATGGAGAAACCTATTCAAGACATGAGTTATACAAACCACAACTTACCAAGCAGCAGCAGTACACAAACCTGACTTCCTGCACAAACAAATGTAATATTAAGTTTCCATTACTTACTCAGTACTTTTTCTTGAGCATCCAGATAATCAAGTCAGGATTTATGTGAAACTTCAACATTTACTCAGAATCAAAACCCCCATCCCCCTTTTTATCCCTTATTTTTTCAGGTATAGCATGTCAGCATTAGAAAAATCAGGCAAATAAAATCCCATCGAAAAAATAATTCAACCCTCAAGAATGCATATGTTTATGATCTTAGTGACAATACAGTGCATTTTTGAGTATTCCTACACTACATATGAAAGCAATTTCCAGAAACAAGTAAAATCAGAGGAAAGAACTTGTTTGTTAGCTTTGATAGACTACTTTTAAAGAAAAGCACTCAGACCCATCTTAACTTCGCACTGATTCTTCACTGATTCTTCCATTTCTTGCTTCATCTGATGAAATCAATCAACCTTCACTCCCCTCATACTGCCGGCGGCAAGACAAATCTTCATAGGATATACCTTATGTTGTGTGAATGGGTTAATACCCACTTTGGCACTGAAGGTCCAGTTGCATACAAATGGGCTTGTATGATCAGCCTTAGGGAATTTGGCCACATACAATAAAAAGTTTTATGATTTCAGGTTCCCACATAGCTCAGAGCATCTTCATATAGCTCTGTCAAATGGACACACATGACCGCCCTTAAAAAGTCTGACCACTCCCAGTGAGAGCTCTTACAACTGGCTTATAGAGAAGAGCTCTTTACTGGAACAACAGATTACAGATTCTTATGAATTGCTGGAGATTAATACCTTGTCTGCAGAGCACATGTTAACACCAATAACGTGAATAATACAGCCAACCACAACTGGGTTAAACTATGGAATAACTCTATAGACATTCTTACATTTCCCAGGGGAAGAACTCAGTACAACAAAGCATGCAAATCTTACTCTATAGGCATACCTAACCAGGAGGAAGAGAGTTTCAGCCCATCCACTGGTCCCAGAAGTCAACAATATCCTCCTGTCTTGTCTGTGAAGGTACCTTCCCAAAATTCCTTCCCTTTTCAGCTACTTTTATACTAGTTTTTTACTCTCAGGTGGAGCTTGAGTGACTCTAATCATACCTATCTTTGTTGCAATTGATGCAACAGAAAATAGAAAAGCTATTAAGTTAGAGTGACTACTGAGCAGTTTTTCAGTTCCACAGTACCAAGAAGTTCCCATTACTGCAATCTCATGGCAGAACCTGGGCGGCCTCACTCCCCACTGCATCTCTTAGAGTCATCATACCAAGCTCCCCTGATGTTGCTAACAGACTAACATCTGCAGGCCTGATGTTCTTTAGGGAATTATCACAGAACAGACTCCTTGCACATTCTTTGTACTCCACTCTGGAGATTTCTTTGATGCTATTCTTCTTTTCAGAGAACATTCTAATAAGTTATTTCCAATGGTTACTTCACAATCCACCCATGACTACAGCCACTCAAGCTTCTCAATTTTTAGAAGGAGCTGGGAAGATCGCACACAGTCTTGTCTTGAGAATTAGAACTCAAACTCACTTGCCATGAAGTCACAGAAGAAAGTTCTTATAAAAAGCAAAGAAAAGGAGATGTGTTTTTCTACAGAAACACGGTGAATCAGGAAGGCTTTACCATGTGACAAGCATGAACTGTGTAGACACGCTGGAAAAGCAAATAAATCATCTTTCTGTCAGCTAAGTGTCATATCACAGGAGAGTAGAAAATGGAAAGCTTTCCTAATATCTATTCTGATTCAACAGCACTGGTAAAAAATGAAAACAGTATCAAATCTATCATGATTAATTCTTTGCTGTAACATTAGGGGAAATTCCTCTTCCCTCCATCCCCTGTCATACCAGCTCCTCATGTCAGCTTTGGTTCACTTATTTGGAAATCAGTTGAACAGTGTCAACTCAGACCATAGCACGCTTTAGATTCTCTCTTAAGCTCTAGGAAAAAAAAAAAAATTATTACACTGTTCACAGTCATGGTGTTGCCAAAAAGAAATTTAGGAGCAGGAAGAGAGAAAAGCATACAAGGAAATAGCCTGCTAATTGCAAGTTCCATTAAGAGCAGCAATAACCAATAGGGCAATAAAAATCAAAATAAAATCAGATCACATTCTCTGTGTTTACGTTTGTCCCTTATTTCCATAACATATCTTTCGTAGTTAAAGCAAGTGCATCCACAGCCAAGTGACTGTTGCTCCAGGGGTGTCTCTCAAACCACACAAAAAGAAGTTGCATCCAGGGCATGTCAACCATCAGCTCCTTCCCAGACATACAATGTGGGGTCTCACCTCTCCCCCTGGATCAAGGAGCAGGACCCAGTGCATTCACTGTCTTCTACACTTCCTTTGCTAGTTCACAAAAATCTTGTATTTCCCTTCCACAGAGCAGATAGCTTTAGTGCTACGAAAATGAAACCGATTACAGAGATTCATTAGCAAGGATTTATATCTATATTATTCCCATTCCTCATCTACCTCCCCACCCCCACCCCCCCTCGTGTTTTTGTATTTCCTTAATCCCGCTTTATTCTATGTTGTGTCCCCCTCCTAGCCCCTGTATTCTTCTCTGCCTTGGTACCCCTCATCAAATATTGCTTTTCCTTTGTCCCTTGCTGCTTTCTAGCTTTGGCTACTCTCCTGTAACAGCACTGCAGCCTTCAGCTCAGAGCACATCTTTCCTTTCCCTCTGAGGGTTTTCCCCTTATGCTCACTTCTCTCTCTCTCTGGTAACATACTTAAATACATAAAGATGCATCTCACACCTCAGTTTTTATCATGTTTTATCTATGTATTTATTTCTTTGCTTTACAATCTCACATAGCTTCTTCTCCCTTCCCTCTCCCACTTTCAATTTCTGGTGACATTCCTTGGCTCAGATCCCGCTGTGCCACCACCTGTTACAAAGCAGAAGCCAGGAGCCTCTGGGGAACAGGACTGTTGCGTTCATCCATTTGGCACAAAGTGGCAGTGGTGGGCAGGTGTTTGTGCAGCCATGGGTTGGACACCACAACTATTTGGGGCTGGTAGCAACGTTACAACTGTAAAAGGGTTGCAGATCCCATAAGAGGTGAAAATCAGATAGCTGAAACAGAACCACATGGCAACAGGAGGAACATACGTGAACTCTTGACAGTGTAATTATACTCGTGACAGTACTCAAGAAAAAAAACCTAATTGCTATCCTTAAGAATCAAGGAGCTTGCAAAGCTGCTTGCTTTACTCTTGGAAAAACTTTTTTTAGATAGTGATACTACAAAGGAAGGAGATGACAAACAAAGAAAAATGGTTTCCCTCTGATTTCTTTGTTTTCTCTTTTATAAGTCTTGGATTAACCCTTCTCTGCAGCTTCACAATGCAATAATTATCCAATTAGCAGCTGTAAATCCCAAACACATTCCATCTGGTGGGATGAAAGGATGATGAGGGCACATGCACACTGAAGTCTTTTTGGAACTGGCAACTTACAAGCAAACAGGAGTGAACTTCCAAAGCAAAATTTCACTGTTTTCTGAAAGATTACAGCACTTCAGCAATCTGCATAGTTTCACAGAGGAATTATGTTCATAGCTCCTCACAGAATACGGAGAAGCTTTGTGACTTCAAAACAAGCCATTCAGATCTGCAAGCTGTGAAGAGAAATCAGGGTGTGAAAATGAGGGGATGTTCTAAAAGCATTGCAACTGTTTCTATGAAAACATTTTTTTATCTATGCATTTTTTTATCTATGTATTTGAGCAAAGCTTCTTTGAATTGTGAAGCGTTCAGCTTCAGATGTTCCTGGGACTCCAGAGTAATGCATAGATTTGAGTGAACTTTCTGAAATACTGTGACAAATAGTTCCACTCCAACTAGAAAATACCAGACATCAAAGTGATCCCATGAGGAGAGAAAAACAGAATCATTGAATGCATTTTAAATTACTTTTCACAATCAATATGTATAAAACCAGACATGATACCAGATTAGGAGCTCCTTCTCTACAGTTACCAGTAAGTGTCGCTTTATTGAAGTTAGTTTTTATCCTTAGAGACATCAAAGTCTTCCATTTATATTTTCCTCGGGGTATTTATTGCACACTTCTGATAAACTTTTTGGTTCCACGTGAAGCCCACTGCCTAGAAACCTGGTGTCCCTGGGCATGCTGGTCAGACAGAAGCTATGTGCAATTACTATGTCATATAAAGAGACGTACTTGTGAAAGAGGCAGGTAGAAGAAAGCTATTCAGGTACAGTCTTGAAGGGAAGTTACCCTTGAGAAGTTTAACTCCTTAAGGCACGTGCAGATCAACATACCAGGGCCAACAACAGCAGCATGCTCACAGACATGATCCTAAGCAGGAGCACAGGAACACAATGGCGTTCATAAAGATCACATAAACAAATTAGCTCAGATATCAAGAAAGGCACACTTAAGAACAGATACAGAGTTATACTGAGGTGATAGAAAAAGATGCCATTCTCTAGGTAATTTTTTTCATGCTTCCTAGATTATGGAAGTAACAAGATTTGGTCATACCCCTGGGCAGCTGATAAATAAAACAGTGAATCATCAGCATAACAACGATGGTGGAAGTTTTATTGTGGACTACCTGCTCCTGAAAGAAACACAGGAACTCAGAGCATGGATGTAAAAACCAAGCCCTCATGAGGTTTCATAATGTATCTGGAGTGAACCAGCAGGAAAGAAAAGAAAGTTACAGGCACAGAACTAGGTGTCACTACAGAAAGGCTGGAGTACTGCAGAAGTATTGGACACTGCAGAGGTGAACTCCCATGATCAATTCTGTCAGGTTCAAGAGACAGGTCCAAAAGCATCAACTGGTAGGATGCTGTCCTCAGCGTACACAAGCACATGCCTTGTACTACAGCCCTGCAAAGGACAGTCATCATGCTGGGCAAAGATCAAAACTATAAAAAAAAAATTCTCATTAAAGGCCTTACCTGGGAAGGAGCTTTGTAACCAAGCTGTTCTTTGTCAGCACTTCTGAAAACCACGTTGGGAAGAAAAGTAGCAAATTGGATGATGATGAAAGATTACACCGAGGCAGCTTCTTCTACCATGGAACTTTATTATTTTATTCAATAGTTGAGAAGTAAGAGCCTTCCAATTTACAAAGACAGCAGAACAACTAGTTATAGGCAGCACTTCATCCTGTAGTCAGTTATCCACACCAGCACCCGGTAGTTTCTGAGCAAGTTACTGAAATTCACTTCTTGTGGTCACACTTTACATAGGTAACAAACACATACTGCTGTTTTCAATAGTCACACTGGTTTCAGGGAGTGGGGCTCATGACTGTATCTTACAGTGCTGTGAAAATGAAAATGTACAAACACAACAGGAAAAAAGCAAGGCGGCTTCACTTAAGCAGGAGCCTAGCTCTGAAGTTGTCAGTACTGTCAGGTACATTGCTGGTACTTCAGCTTTTTATATGCCCACTGTAAATGTTAATTTTCTTCTGTCAAGCATATCAACTCTTTTCAACACCACTGCAGTGAAGTACCTGCTGTGTACACATAGCTCTATGTAACCCTAATCCATTAGGCAGGAAGAGTTACACACACAGTTCAGTATTTATTCACACACAGCTCTCTTCACCTATTACTGTAACAACAAAAGCCCAAGATTTTAAAAACATTCTCATAATGGCACTGACACCAGACTGCTCCCTATCCAAGAAGGACATCATCCTTCCCCCCTACAAGTTCACTATAGCTGGTGGAATTGAAATGAGCAGTTGGCTTTGTAGCCTTCTTCTTCCCTCAATATTTTGGGAAAAACTGTTGAAACTGATACAACTTTTAAAGCCTGTCTTGGTAGATCACTGCAAAATGCAATGATATTACATTCTTAAATACATATTTTTGTAATAGTTATTCCTTACCTTAAATTCAGTGGATCAATTCTCATTTAGATAAGGATTGAACTTTGCCCCACCAAGGTAGCGCAGAATCTTATTCGGAAACCTGACATTGGCAAACTTGAAAAGAGCCTGATGGTTCATTTAATGACTATTTTTGTCAGTGGTTATAAGCCAAAGGAAGATCAGTATGCACAGAGCAGTGAGTAAGCAGGAGTTAAGGCCTTACACTCCTGCTGTTAAGGTAAACCACAGTTATGAGCTAAAAAAACATTAAGTAGTTGTAAGGAAAGGTGATAGCAGATAAGTAGTTTTAAATTACCCAATAAAAGATGATGGTCACAATCCAGTTAATGAAAAAAAGAAAGGTTTTCTTATCCATGCCAAGGATCAGAGCTTGTCAAATTCTCCAAAAAGAAGGATTTCCCTGTAGAGAACTTTCTTTCATGGCAGCCAGCTTAGGGAAGGGTGGTACCAGGTTCCACCCCTTCCAATCACACAGGTGAATTGCTTATTACCTGTGCTCCCAGAGCTGGCTGTGTCCCTTAATCAGGTGTTCAATCATTGGTTCAGGCCATGACTTAGCAGTTCCCATACAGTAGCCTAGCTAAATGTCATGGCTTTATGATTTTTGGTTATCGGTATTCCACGTCATAACATCATGCAGTATACTGGGAGTTAAAGAGCAACTGCTCTAGTTCCAGGTACTTGTCCAGAAGAGAACTACATTCCCCAGAAGACTGGTCAAGTACTGTTATCATTCCTGCTCAGAGGAACAGATATAAGGCCTGTAGGTCACCTGACCTGGGTCTTTCCTTCTTCTCGCCTCATCGTGCTTGCTTTTGGATTGTCTCACTGCTGCTCCCAACTGCACACAAGGCTTCAGTATTAGCGTAAGGCCTTTAGCTCTTAGACAATCCTTCTCTCAATTATATTTGATTTTATTAACAATTATATTGAATTATATTGTATTATAGTATGTTATCGTGCATTCTGATACTATATTTAGTAAATTAGTTTGTTTCTCCTCAGATCATTGCCACTGTTTTTTTAATTATTCTTTTTTTTGAGGGGGAGGGGGGGGGGGGCTGTTTCCCTTTATCCAGAGGCACGGATTTTGCAAAAAAATCCCTCTGCCCCATTAGTCACAGAAGCGGGCCAGACCAGCCTGTAAACCATTGACACTGAATTTTTTGTTCCCTTGCAAGGCAACTCATGAAGGAGTCCAAGTAGTCAGATAGAGGTGAGGATAACTCTGTTCATTTTTTTAAAATTGCTATTGCTCTTGATTTTGACACTAGATAAGATGGAAGAGCACTCACACTTAGTGAGTGCTTGTAGTGTCTTGTACATTTAATGTCAAATATGTGATTTCATCTGAGACAGTTAAGCCTTCATGATGCTACATCTATGTGGATGTGAGATATAATGGTTTCCTCTAACAGATTTTGTACAATTAACAAATGTACAGTTAGAAGAGTGGCATGTTTAGGATGGTATTTTACAGGTTTCTAGTTAGAAAGATAAGCATGCTGGAAAGAGACAATCAAAAATAAATGAAACTCTCACCCGTGTCCTAGGCTCACAGCAGAAAACTCCAGAGGGAGGGATCTCCAGAAAGAGATACTTCCCCAGTGGCAGTCACCCCTTAAATGGGGTCTAGGGAGGGGGAGACTGGCTCCACCCCTTCTGGTCATGCAAGTGAATTGCCTTCACCTGTGCTCCCATGACTGACTCAGTCCTTGCCTCAGGTGATCAATCAGAGGTTCAGGCCATGACTTAACAGTTCCCATACAGATTTTCAAACCATTCATAAGGCTTCTGGTAATTATAAATAATTACTGAGCTCTTCAGATCATTTGTATAGTATGCAACTTCTGCAGATCCAAACTGTAAGCTTTCTGGAAGCATTTGTCCACTGTCTGTAAACAGCTTTGGTCTGTTCCGTTCGCAACTTGCTTTTGCTAAGATAAGAATTTTCAACAGCAACCTCCTCGATAAATATTTTCAGAAACACTTCAGTTTATTTACATGGAACATGTGAGTGCAAAAGACTGTTTTCATTCAGCAACCACCACAGATTTAAGCGGGGCAGGGAAGTTCATTACAAGTCAGTGTGTTCACTGTAACATGTCTATAGCAACTTCAACAAGAAAGCAGCTTGATAATAAAATTTTCTTTCTAAGCACTCTTGACTGGAGTCCCATTTAAAGACAGTGTTTCATTAAATATCACTCTTGACAGCTCTCCTGCCATTCCTGCTCTCTTAAAAAGGAGAATGACAGCTCTGCAAATAGCAAATGACTAGAACTAGACATTTACTGTACATTTTGAATGCAAAGCTGTGATAAATACTTGTATTTCTTATAGAATTCTGCTGAAAACATAATTACACCAAGAAGATTTAATAAGTACAAAGACTTCCACTGTAGTCTTCTACAAGTCTTCTCTTTTTGATACCACACAAACACAGGAACAGTAGTCTGGGCCTCATACTTTCCAGCAGTCAGCTGAGCATAAGAGGAATTCAGCAAATTCAAACTGAATGAAAACTGCACACCTTGTTAACTCCATGAAACATCTGACAACCTGAAAGAGTTAATGAAATCCACAAAGCTGCTAGGCTTACTGCAGTCAGTTTCTATTTCATTTGCAGATTTTTTCAATGTGTGTTCACAGTTTTGTGTCATACAGTGTTGAAGCAGTTGTTTCACCTTGATAATAAAAATGTGTAAATCTATAGTCTTTATGGGTACATGTTTGGTATACAGTTTCTTTGGAAATAACATAGAATCACAGAATTGCTCAGTTGGAAAAGACCTCAAAGATCATCAAGCCCAACCACGACCTGACCATACTACCCTAACTCTAACAACCCTCCGCTAAATCATGTCCCTGGGCACCACACCCAAACAGTTTTTAAACACATCCAGGGATGGTGACTCAACCACCTCCCTGGGGAGCCTATCCCAGTGCTTAACAACCCTTTCTGTAAAGAAGTGTTTCCTGATATCCAGCCTAAACATATCCTGGCACAACTTGAGGCCATTTCCCCTCGTATAAAGTGTCTTTTTGCATTTTATTTTTTATAAATTTGTTTCGAGCTCATCTGCTTACGTGCCCAAATACCACTGCTATGAAGATCCACTTTTGCAACAATCTCAAAGCACTTGTTAATCTATTCTCACTGATTTTGATCGGATTTAGCTGCAGAGTTGCTTCTAGTAGATGAGTTCACATCAATGCCTAAATTCAGAAATAACACCTTTGTTTGTGTTTGCTAGAAACATAGATATTATTATCCAAGAAAAAGACCAACTGAACAAACATATACCAGATGTATGGGCAGACGGCAACAATAGCACCAGCAAGCACACATTAAAAGAGGAATTTGGCATGAGCTGGAAAGAAGCAGAGCTTTACTGCCTATTCAACTAGAAAAGGTAAGCAAGGAAAATAAACTGCTGATCTTAACAAGAATGCTACATATATGAGCAGCTGGGGAATGCATTAAGTGATAACTTGGTATAGGTGAGGAAATGATAATGCAGGCTCCGGAGTAAATTGGATGGGCTTGTCAAAGCCAAGCCAGACCAAATGTTGCCATGGTTATTGAGTCCCCCAAATAAAGAGAACACCATTCACTCTATAGTACAAAGTCTCAGGATAGCTTTGTGATCCCTTACTGGGTATGTGGATAGTGATGAACATCCAGATTTGCAGCCTGTTGTTATTAGGGAATGCAAATCAGACAGCAAAAATGAAAGCAGGAGAGTGACAAAATGCCTTAGGAACCACCTTTCCTAGCCGATTCCTACAAAGTTCTCCTGGGTTTTCAGACTGATAGATTTAGTATTGTATGCGTAATGGGTAGGCAGATTCATTTTATTGATCCTCAGATATTTTACAATATTATGTGCTTCATTAGTCCAAGCTTACAAGGTACGGAGCCACAGGCCAGCAAATAAGCCTCAGCAGCCAATGCAAACCTACATTCCTGATGCAGAATGTTAATTTATAAAAAAACAAAGCCAAGTGCATTTAATTTTAATACATCTGAGGAAATATTTGAATGGATTACTGCACAATATACTAAAGTGTAATGCATGGTTGTTGTTGTTTTTGTATTTTTAAAAGATTATTTCCTCCATGCTTTAAATAATATGATGAGAATAAGTTTCAGTATTATTTTGAATTAGGGAAGTGATTTTCCTGTGTTGCATCTACAGATGTGGCTTTAAATAGAAATCTTACTCTAAAACTTTCCTCCCTTTTGTGAGGGGAAAAAAAAGACAAAAGAGGAAGGAAAAGCGATAAAAAAGCCTAAAAAGTTTCAGGTTATTGGTGGAAAAAGAGTGGAGAGGAACAACCTTGTACCATTTAGTGGCAAGGGCAGCAAGGGCAAAGAAAGTCAAGTTAAAATAGACATGCAGTCTCTGGTGGGTCATTTGAATTTCATCTGCAGAGTAATTTTCACGCCACTTAGCCATAGCCACAGCAGGAATAAAGAAGACTAAACACATTAAAATGACAAAATCATACAAGGGGGGATTGCAGCGTGCAGTCATTAAGTTTGATAAAATTCAATAATACGGTAGGCTGAGTTAGTGTTCTATCAAGGACTTTGAGTGTTTACAGAAAAACACAGTAGGCAACAGTAGAAAGGTCTGTAGCACACTCACTCAGGGTTCGTAGTATATCAAGAATCCATCCACCACAAAAATGAAAGAACTTAAGGCTTCAAAAGAAAAAAAAAAATGCAAGCAACGGAAAAACATTCCAACCTGTCAGTGAAAACTGCAGTTAGTATAGTGGCTTCGTTTATTTCAGATCCTTCAGGGAAACATAGGATATTTTTGAATACTTCTATGCTGCAAGATCCATTAACAAGTAATTAGAGGATTTAGGGCTTCAGAAAAAATGGGCTTTAATATAACGTTTTCATCTCCCTTGAAATCGCAATAAGCCTTTGAGAACAGAAAATGAGCCTCGGACATGTAACCAACTGGCTGGTTGCAGCAAGGAAGTGATAAGAGGCTTTCTTTCAGATCACTGTGCTCAGGAAAAAAAAAAAAAAAAGAAATGCAACAGGACAGCTTGGCTTGCAGTAGGCTGTATGCATTTCCCTAGGTCAAATAGGATTCCTATTCCATAGCAGGATTAACCCAAGATTAGAGCAGATAGTGAGATCACTTTATGCCCTCTCGTGTTTTCCAGCATTTAAGAGAAGCCTTAATTTTGAAGGAAGACTATGCAGGAAACTCTGACCGTGTCTGCTGTTGCAGGACACTTTGAACAACTTCCCTTCCCAACAAATTAAGCAACCCTGCAGCTCAGCATAAGTTGAACCCTGGGCACCAGGCTGGGCTCCAGCAGTAGCACAGGAGGAGTACTGATTCTCTTAGCATCCCTTAAGTATGAAGATCAGATCTATCATTTAGAAGTGAAACTACTTAATAAACTCAATATGCAAAACAGAGAAGATGAACTAAAAAGTATCTATTGGGCGTTCATTGTGAAGAAATTACTTCCACTTTACTTTTACCAGCATATACTTACCAGTTTGTATACATTAGGGGTAGCATTTTCTGGAGTAAGTATGTAAGAATCAGTCGTCTTACCTTTATCCACAGTTATGTTCAAACTGCTCTGCTTTGAAAGGATGGGCAATGCGACAAATGATTTTATACAGGCAGTCATAGTATAGTGTGAAAATATATTTTTAATTGGTTTGGTGCTTGGTAATCACAGTTTAAATTATGCAGACTGAAGTCCATAGTTCATTTCATCCTGCCTTAGAAGCCAGTAAATACAATGCAAAAACAAACAATCAGATTCATAGAGTTCAAACTTAGGACAACTATGGTTATCTCATTTAACCTTGTATATAACAGGCCAAAGACTACACACCAAGATGTGCATAAAGCCCCTATAACAATGCTTGCCCAAAAAGGCATCAGCTAAGGAAAATTCAGTTGCAATTTAAACGTGTCAAGAAAGAAAAAGACTCCACCAACTCCACTGTAATGTTTTTCCTATGACTAATTATATTCAACACTAAAAATGACCATCTTACTTCTGATCTGAGTGCACAAACATGCAGATTTTTTTTTTCTGCCATACAAAAAAATAAGTGTCTTACACTGGTTCCATATGAATTTTTGAATCAATTAATTGCTGATATATCAAAGTACTTGGTGGATAATATCAAGCAAACTGAAAAAAAATGTTTTTTTCTGCAAAAAGTCTGTACATGACTACCATTTGGTACAATGAGCTAAGTAGGAATCCATCATTCTATCAAATCTATCCATATCCTTCGGTGTGTAATCACATTGTAAAGCAGTAATCAAAAGAAGCTTTGATTATTCTTGAGAATTGGTTCTCAGGTTCCTTGTCTGTTTATCCAATGGAAATGTAGGGCATAATTAGATCTGAGCTTCTGACTCATGTTTACAGAAGGAGGATACTTATTTTCCCTATACTCACAACCCATAGACTCTCTCTGTAGCACGCACAAGCAATTTGGAGAATCAGCCCAATAGACACTTCAAATACCAATGTCATTGCCTTAGTTACTTTCAGAAACTTATTGCTGTGAAAGAAATGAAATATTTAAATGCAAAGATAAATGTATATGCCAGGTGCTTCATTTGATGGTGAATGTTTACATTTATGAGCGATTTAGGTACGATACAATAAGTAACCACTAAATGTAGTGACTGGTGGGTACTTGGCTGGTATAGAACCAGTTGCCAGTCTGAGCCATACTTCTTGACCATAATTTAACTCCAATAAAGCATTGCCAGCAATTACTCTGTCATTATATTTGTTACTATTAATATTTTCAGCCTGAAAACTGAGTTTGTCTATTCCATCAACAACCAAATAGCCAGAGGCACGGGGACTAAATGATTCAATGGTATATTCAAAAACATACACCCCCAGATATGGAACATGGAACTTCCCAGTTGCTGGGGCAAATGAAGCTCCATAATTGACATCCAGATTGTTAAATCTGATGGGTCCTGGAGTCGTCATCCCATACGTATGAGAGGCAAAAAAGGCCACCATAGGTGCATATCTGTATGATCCCTTTGAAAAATCTGGAAAGGAATAAAGAACAGTTTCAAACAATGCCCTTGGTATTTCCCTCCCATTCCTCCTTTTATATTATAGAAAGGCAACTTAGATCAGCCAGAAATCATATCTGAAGTCACATAACTTAGTGGCTCAGGTGACTAATTCATATTTCTACATAAGCACAGCATTTTTCTGTGTTGTATAAAAAGTAATTTTCTTCACAATTAGTGCTAGGTGCAGCAAAAAAAAAAGGAAGAATTTTAAAAACAGCAAGGTAATATTATGATTGCATATACTAAGTTATCATTAAGAGAGCTGCTATTTTTTCCTCTTATTTCTTCCCTCTCTCTACTCCCAATTTATTCCCTTCCCCAGGATCTCTTTCACTGTTCATCTGTGTGTACTGAAGCCAAGAATTTTCCCCACAAATCATAGACAAATTGTGAAGAAGTTTGGCACTCCTGATGTTAAATGAGGTAGTAAAAAAATGTATGTTTTCTTTTCCAGCTGAGCATGCACACTATGATTCCATGCCACTGTAAAAATGATTTTATTCGCTATTCATACATTGTCATGAATGAGAATCAGCCAAACAGCTGCAAAAAGCTGCATTAAATTCACATTCCATGTGGCTTGCATGTAAATTATTTGTTTTCTGGGCTGAATAAGCACAATTTCTAATTTCCTTTGAAACATTTTTAAAGGCTGTATGGTTTGCTAGTGAAAATCAGAGATATGCCTAAAAGGACTCCTTGAGGCCGTAATCTCGTATTACGGTAGCTAGTGGTATTCATAGGGCATTTCTTGCAGTGCTAAAGCTGGTATTCCCAAGTGATGTGATTTCACTTCCCCCCCCCAGCTATAGCATACCATCCCTCAGCAGCCTCCTGCAGAAGCCACCAGGGAACTTTCCAGCTATTATAACTGGTGCCAGCCCAATTTAATCCCACTGGCTGGTCATATTAAAGAAAGAGATCGTGAGTCACCCACAGGGATTGATAACTTCAGCACCAAAACACAGGACACTACCACCTGATTTGGTACTCATTAAAGTGAAATGTGAGACCTTTGACCAGCAAATGTGCTCTAATTAGACCTTGGGGCAAAAGCCCATGCTGCTAGCATATTGTGCCACTAAATTCTTTACTTGCCGACACTCAGAGTATCATCGTTCACCAGCTTCGTACTGCAATTGACTCCTCCAAAGGGGTGGCGACAAGCACAGACAAAACTCTGTCTGTCACTGATACAGGTTCCTCCATTCTGGCATGGGGAGCTGACACAAGCTGAATACTGCCCTGTGATAGAGAGGGAGGAAAACCAACAACATCAAGTTGTAATGGTATGCACATATCCAAACAATCATTGTAGTGACGTTGCCTAAAGTTTTCAATATTCTGGGAGGCCTTTTAAGCAATTCAGAAAGCTAGTGGCATTTCTCCCAAGGTTCTGTGTGAAGGCCAACCTCAGATCTTATCCAAGTAACACAGTAGCCTGTCTCTTTGCTTGAATATAACATATCCTCAGCTAGTCTCCAAATTATTCAGAAATACCTAGAAAATCTGAGTTGTTCTTGTCTCAGGGGTTTGAGTACGAGTAGTAAGGTTAAAGATATTACAAACCTTTGACTTGGCACACATAAGAACCATTAAAAAGCTGGAATATCTGAACAGCTGTGATTGTATAATTCTGTCTATACACTTCTGTCAAGAAATAGCAGTCTTTGCTCATTTCTTCCCTCCCTTTCTCCTGACATCCCTCCCCAGAATAAAAACTTAAAGCCAGCAAAGCCAGGTTATTGCCAAGCTGTATCAAACGCTCATTCTGCTGTTCCCAACATGAGCCCTTCTATAACAATCCAAGGCAGGGTAGACCTACAGATGGTCCTCAGGACAGATTTGATTTGGATCCCATAAGGGCGTGGGGGTGCTGAGAATCCACCCCTCCTGACACAGAAACCACAGAGCACCCAGCACCAGCAGCTGACAGTAGCAGCTGACTTTTTGTGGTGACCACCATACAACTGGCTCAGCCCTTTTCCTCTCTTCCTGGGTTCTACTCTTACTCTCAGACACAAAAGCAAAAGACAAGCAAAAAAATCAGGCAGATTATGATCATGTGATTTAAGAAATAGGCTGGACAAGCTAATTAATCTTAGCTAAGAGTGGAAACGTGCTGAGAGGCTTGGAGCTGACAATGCTGCACAAACAGGAAAACTTGGAAGAGGCAGTGCTGACATATCCCATTTCATTTCCTTCTTTTGATGAGAAAAAAGGAAAGAATTATTTTCCTGTTGCTTCAGAGAGATCTGTGCTTTGGTTTGTTTTCACTAGTGCAGGCACAGAAAGCTTCTCTTGTAGGACAGAGTCAACTTACCTTTAGGCAGACCAAAACACAGATTTTGTATTTCTGGTGATGACAATGTATTGTCTGGTCTATGATACTATTCATCCTAATGTGTCAGAATCACCAGCTCATGGAGATGAAAGGTACTAAATAATATCTAGACTACTTCAGGTACTTGTCCTTTGTCCATAAATAATTTCAGTTCCATTTCCAGATGTAGAACTGCTGTAGAAGTTTCATATTACAAGCAATGCAAATAACACCAAACAGGTGATTTTGCAGTGCACTCACACTGAAGATGACCTTCCTCTCTACGTGTGTATGAGCTCACCAAATCATCTCCTATCAATATGAGAAATATATAACTCCAGTGCTTCTGAGCTATTAGGCAGTAATTATTGAGTGCTATTATATAATATTTTGTCATAGCAGTTTGGAGGAACAGCATTCTGGCTATATTAAATATTAAACATTTTCATGAAAACATCAGAATATGAAACACCCCCAAGCCATGTTTTTCTTTTCCTCTGCTTTTGTCAAATAAAAGTCATGTGCTTTATAAAACGATGTTTTCTTTGACAGAAACAACCACCAGAGCTCCCAAAAGAGTTCTGACTCCACTTAGTCCTGCTATAAATCTAGATTGGTGGACTGGAACTCAAAAATCTTTTCATAAAAGTATTAAATTACATCTTCACACATAGATATTTCAGTAATGCCAATAGTTATCTTTAGATTCTCACCCAGAGAAGGCAATTACAGCAACCAGTTTCCATGAGAAATTTTAGTTCAGTGAGCAGAATGCTAAATCACACTCTGTAGTGCCACTTGAATTTGTACTAACAGAGCATACAGAAATAAAAACACAGCAGTAATTCGTTTCACAATAACATAATGCCCACGCTGTAATCAAGCAATTTAGGTCTGCCATGACTGGGGTCACAGCACAGGCAACTGGACATGAGGAAATTATGTTTTTCTGCCCAGATAACAGTTCTGCTGCAGATTTAACTGAAGTTATTTTTTTACTCGTATTTACCAAGCATCCTCAGCAGCTTAGATGCTGTATGAAAGGAAAGCAGGATAGGAAGGAAAACAGCTGACTGTGCTATCATACTCCAAAAATACACAGCAGCCTGCCTGTTAATTGGCATCTGTGAATTATAAAGAAAACATGCATAAATCAGTCCGAAAGTAATGCCTCCTATTTACTTCCATGGAAACTACAACAGATAAAAAGAGCATATTAACACTCTTTGATGGAATAAATTCTTACCTACAAAACACTATATTTCAGCATTGTCACCACCACTAGTTATGCACTTTTGCTAGCAGTGAGCATGCCTGCATGCCATTCTCATAAAAAAAATCTACATCAGTGCTGAAATGCACCACCCACCACCTCACTGAGCTCACATCCACTGTTTGTTCTCCAAAAACGTTCAGCAAGAGTCAATGAATGTCAATGGGTGCCATGTTTTCCACTTGGAGGAATTCAATGACACACCATTGCCTCACTTGCACTTTCATGTCAGACACCGTTGTGCGATGCTGCCCCTCTGCTGCCATCTGTCACACAGCAACATATAATGGAATATTTGCAGGAAGATTCAGCCTCTACTGTCATACCACCAACATCCGCCTCTGATGTCATGGACCAACATAATGAAAGGGGTGGCATCACTTTTGGGGCAACGCTGATATACCCAAGAAACAGGAAAAAGACCACACAAAAAGAAATGATTGTAAGACTGAGAGCAGTGTTTTACCAGCCTATGGAGAGAGAATTTTGCCTGAGTTTAACCTAGGAGTTAAACTGAATTCTGACATAGCTTCACCTCTAGTAAGTCATCCTTCATGCAGCAGCATTGCTTAACAACATCTGAGATGCACGCTCCAGATTCTAGAAGCTAAAAGAAGCTGTGAAGAAGCTTGAGCCAACTAGGATTTTTAGAATAGGAGGCCAATGAACAAGCAATCTATGCAATTTCCATGTGTATTACAAGTTTGCTATGAACAGTATGCTTTTGTTACCACTTCTGATTGATGCTGCTTTTCTCCGCTGTATATTCTTTTTGTTCCTTTCTGCAAAACAGCCTAAGGTACTGCATCCATTATATAGATGTTCTGTGGTTAGGATAAAGATGTTCAGAGGTTCATATCAGGAAAAGATTTCCAGCTATAGTATGTATCTTATTTTATCATTCACAAGTCAATAGCGTAGATGAGGGAAAAGAAACAATTTATAAGATAAATGTAAAAACTTGAATTGCAACTATTAGTAGCAGAAGACAAAGGAAATGCAGTTACTGTTTTCACTCAATATTGCAGGAGTGAGGATAGCTGGTTAATGCTGGGTTTTTCTGCTCTTTGGAAGGGCAAGCAGCCAGAAGCTCTTTTGGGAAATATGCTGCCAATGCTGTATAAATTAGTATTAAAACATAAAAATAAAAATGAAGCTTTACCAGTATCTACTGCAATATTGTTTAGAAGCAAATAAAATATTTAGCAATTTAATGGCCTCCTTATAGAAAAATGTGATGCCAGGGGCTCGATCTGAAAACGTCAGAAAAGGAAGTGACTTTCCAGTGTTTACACTATCATGCCACTGGAAGACCTAAGAGATTGGAAGAGCCTAGAAATCCACTAAAGCACTCTGGCTGCACAGGGTCTGACCAGCTGTCAGTCTGCAATTAATAATCATGGCTAGCTCAGTGCTCTCAGTTTGACAGTGATAAAAACACTGAGCATACTAATTAGCCTGGATGCAAGGAGTGCCAAGGCTGCCAAAGAAGAGCTGCCCACTGGAGCTAGGGGTGACAGCAGGCCTAGGGCACCTCCTAGAGGGGTGACAAGCAGAACGAGACAAGTTGCTCGCAGGAACCAGGGCCAGCCACAGCCCAGCAAGCCCCCAAAAGACCCGAGAATCCTGGCCTGAGAAGAAGCAGGGCTCCCAAAAGCATGGGCAGGGATGCAGTGTGGGGGTAGGTCAGGCTGCTCAGTGTAGCCAAGATATTAGTGACCTCAGGTCCTTGGAAGAGAGTTCAGGGGCAAGTGCTGCGTGAGACAGGAGGCCCTTTGCCTCACTGCAGTTGTGCTCCCCAATTTAGGATGGAGGCACATTGTCAAGAGTGATCTGAACTATTTGGACTCTGACAATTCTGTTGAGGTGCTTCTTTGTTAATAAGATGCATCTAACACTTCAAATTTATATGTCTTTCAGGACTATTCAGTTTTCAGGATTACTAGAAACAACAAAGCTGTTTCGTCTGCTTGTTAGCCTAAAGAGTAAATATGCAAAATGGAAGTGTATGCCACAAAATTGAACTAGAATAGTCAGACTCATACAATTAAAACAAGATGCAAAGCATTTAAATAGGATAAATTAATTGCAGGATATAAATGAAAAAGAAGCCTGCATTCCGAAACTGCATGTACCTACGTACATAATGCAAATTCATATTGTTTCTCCTTGATTTTAAATGACTTTTATGGAAAACGTTACCTCAGGGCCAAATCCTGAATACATTGATGCCAATGAAAAACTGCAGTCTCTTCAAGTAGGATCAAATATTGAACACACTGGAGTCAGTGAGAGTTATCATTCACATTTGTATTGTATATATAATATGATTCCAATCTCTGTGAATTAAAAAGATGATCTAAAAGGTAAAGTGTTTCATAATTAGCTACTGAATCTTAAGGTTTCTTATAGAAACTTAAGTACAGTCAGCACATACTTCTGGATGATCTCCTGAAACTTGAGAGAAAAAGCCTTCCTAGAGAAGTATAATCTTTCAGTGTAGAAAATGAATACTTGTCAACTAATAGTCTTACTACTTAAACTTTCACAAACATAATGTATGACTTTGCAAAGCAAAAAACCTGAGTACAGATGTTCATTACTACAGGAAAACAGCATAACCTTTACATTATAAAGACCTTGTTTAAAAATAGGGTTTTACAGTATCCGCAAAGATCTGCACTTTCTGTGAGAGTGAGAACATAGTCAATGTTATCAAACAAGCTATTTGTTAAAATTCATCATGAGGTAAATAAATAGGAAAGACATTAATTCAGTAACATGAAATAAAGCAGAGAGCAGGTGGCAATTTGCTGTGCTTCAGGCAGGTGGCACTAGTGACAGTTTCCAACAATGTAAAACACTCAGGAGGGATAAAAGACATCAGGTTTTATTCTCCCTGTTTCAATTGTGATCAGGAGATCTATATTTCCATCCTGTGCTGTGGCAGAAACTGACAGAAAACAAATATATAGATATGTTTTATATATAAATATAAAATATAAATATTCTATATTTATAATACAATTTATAAATATATTATTATAAATATATTGCATTACATTATATATACATAATAAAATATAATATATATTTAATAGAAAAATAATTGCTGTTTCCAAAGTCAAAATAATCAAATTATTTTGTTGCAAGTGCATTTTTCAGTGTGCCTTCCCTAACTGAAAAAGCTAACCAAGGAGTTAATTCCTTCAGTGTAGATGGATTTCAGCAGAAGTCAAGATACTCATGGGATTGAGGTGTTAATAAGCATCCTTCCACTGAACACTGAAATGGCTGTTCCTAGTGCAGGTGGAAAAAGGGAAAGATGGATGGCAAGCTTGCACAATACCAATACTGGCAGCTCTCCCTACCCCTACATCTGCTTAGAGCAGAGACCAAGCAGAGTTTCAGAGACGTTCTTAACTTTAAGAATGCTATATAGAAAAGATTTAGGTCTGGGTCCTAAAAAGTATCTGGACACTTGCCTATTTTTGGTCTATCTTGCTTATTTTAATCTGAATGAGCCTCCTCTAAGTATTCCTTGTCACTTAACCACTCTTCATTTTTTGTACTTTCCCAGAAAAGATATTTCCATAAAACATGTTTCTCAGCAGTAGTGCCAAACGGCATAACTCAATGTATTTTTATGAAATCATCCATATGAATTAATTTCTTATGATCATGTTTAAATTTAAACACTTGAAAGACAACCACACTCAAGAGTCAAACCTACTTTATGGCCTGACTTCTGATTCCGCAAGAATACTGTTATAACTGTAACTGCACTAATAATCTTAGTGAAGTTCTGAAGGAGCTGGCAAGTCTCATTGCAATCATTTGGTGTATTCACTTGCTTAAGATTTCTAATACTTTCCATCCCTACTGATGCTGCAAAGCATTGATGCAACTCCAGATTTCTCTCCCAGTATGCACATTTTTACAGAAATTGCTAATTGACATGCAGGCACAAAGTCTTGTAGTTTAGATTTTGTCTAAATAGTCAGTTAGGTTTGAAAGGTCAGGTTTTCAGCTAAGTATATGTATACACATAACTTAAACAGATCAAATATGAATATGTCAAGAAAAAATTATATGGATGACTTAACGCAAAGTCTCCTCAAAAGAGAAATAAATCTTCTTGCAAGCAAGAGAATAGAGCAACCTCAGATTCCTCTGAGACACTTTTCATAGCATTTTTTTTAAGTCTTTTTTCACCTTAAATCAAGTTCTTATGCCACCTCTGTTATGACTACTTTTTTACTCAGTTCATCACATTGATTGCTTAAGACTGTTATAAAAGGGCCAAATTTTGCATAGACTAAAACATATTACCTGAATCTATGGTATTATCTGTGTTTCTCTGACTTCGGCTTGCCAGACTCATGGTGACGTTTGCTGCCCCTTTTTTCACCGGAGCTGGTTTCTTCATAGTTGGTTTCACTTGCTTCTGAAGTTTGGTGACGTTGTTTATTGCACTTGCCACTGACGTGTCAACATGCTGCGTTAGATTTGTCAGGATAGTCCCTGCTTTTATCTCAAGCACAGACTCAATGAGCTCTTGGAGTCCTCTGTGCAGCAGAGGAATATCTGGCTGAGCAAGTTTAATTAGTACAGGTATACTTGCATTCACTTTCTGGATGCTGCTGTTGGCATCTTGACACAGCCCCCAGGCCTCATGTGCAGTCTTGTTCAGAAGTGGAATGCTGTTTGAGAAACGGATTGACTTTATTTCCAGGGCCTTGATCCTGGAAGTCAGTGTCTGTAGCTGAAGCAAGGCTGTTTGTTCTTTCTCTGTCAAAGCAGCCTTAGTTTTTTTCTGTGAAACACAGTTGTTTGCCAAAAACTTGGAAATTTTTGACTCCACAACCAGGAGACGAACCTCAAGGTCCTTTGATGCCTCCAGAGAATCAAGTAGTTTTTCTTCCAGGTGTGCGATATCACGTTTTTGACTGTCCACCTTTGATGATGTTTCATTTATAATATAGTAAATTCTTCCAAAACTGTGAAAGATAGTTTTGTCAGACTCTACTTGTGGGAGATCAGAAAGTGATGGAACTACTTGTGAAGCGAGTTCATGCTTCTGTTTGCCAATAAGTGATGTCCAGATGGATTCATTCAACTGTTGGAATTGGGAAAGGAAAGCCAACAGGCTGTCCAGCTTCTCAGCCCTGCCACAGCAGACCTCAGTCTCATTTTTCAGAGCATGTAACGTATCTTTCTGTACATAATTGTCTCGAATAGAATCAATAGCATTGTTTATTACTATCATGGTCTTGTTTAATCCATCTTCTATTTCCACAGTGCATTCATTCATATGACTCTCCAAGAGCTCCTGATAAGCCTGAGATTTGTTTTTAAGTCCTTCCTGAGTTTTTGAGAGTTCCTTAATGGTAGAACTCATTCTGTTAACAACAGTTGTGAGGTTTTCAAGCTTCTCATTGATTGCTTCAGATTGGATTCGTTGTTCATACTCAGAAGTCAGACTAAAAGGTGGACCTTGTTCAATAAAGGGTTGCAGGATCTCCATATCATAGGACAAATCATTAATTTGCTCATTCATTTTGTCCATCTTACTGTCCAATGAAAGGACCAAATCAGAGACACTTCTGTTTAGGACAACCACACTTTCTTGGGTTCCTGACAGCTGCATTTGGAAATCCTTTCTGCTCTCTGACAACAAGTCATCACAGACTCCCAGAACAGAACCTCTCTGAATTTCTAGTGCAAGACTGAGGTTGCTGATTTTGTTGTCCTGGACTCTTAAGTCATCATAGATCTGTAGTACTATCAGGTCCTGTTTTTTCACCTTCTCATGCAGATTAAACATGTACTCTGTAATATTGTACTCTGTGACTTCATCTGTTGAAGGGATGTTTTGTCTTGAAGACTCTTCAGTTGATAATAGTTGTTCATGAACATCTCTCATTTCATTAAGGGTCCTATTTAAAGATTCATAATAAATGACACTTCTTGACTGTTGAAGCTCCAAGTTGTCTTCCAAGGATTTCTGCTTTTTCTGTAAAGCTTTCATAGGCTGGTCACAAATTCGGGTCATTTCCTCTTTCATCTGCAGCATATGACTCTTCAGCTCTAAAATGTCAAGATTTGTTGGCCTTATGTCTTTGTCTAGAGAAATTTTTTCTTGGGTTTCATTTAAGTGCTTCACTAATTCTTTTGTATTTTCAAGATCATTTGACAAACTAGACACCGTCTTGAAAATCTGAGCCATGTTCTCTAACATTTCTCTTCGAAATACTTCTAACTGTTCTCTGATAATATCTTTGACTAACATATTAATACTCCTGGACTTGAGACCTTCAGAAAAAAAGGAGAAATATGGAAATAATCAAAACAGTATTTTGTCAGCCATTTTTTTTTCTGAAATATGAGCACACAGTTGTTCACAAGTGAGATGTCCCCTCCAATTACCCACCCACAGAGCAAAATTTGTAACTGAGGAACACAGATGACAGCTACTTGTTTGTAGTCTCTTCCTTGTTTCCAGTGAAATCAGAAGGACTTTTTCTATTATTTTGAAAGGGCAAACTCAGACTCTGCGTACATGGTGTCAACTTCGATCGCTTAGCTAAGCTGTCTATGAGCCCTGAAATGATGACATTTATGTGCTTTTGTTGCTTACTCAGAAGAAAATGTGTCCTTTTTCCATTTGGAAAGTAAAGGAAAAAAAACCTGCTTTATCAGGATTATGGACAAGAAGAAGTGAAAGCAGACATTATTACTACCTTCCTGTTATGTCATATATGGTAAGTGGTCATACAAATCTCTATAGAGAGAAAGAACAACGAAAAAATAGCTTTCTTGAATATTTGAAATTAGGATATAACAACTGCTGCAAAAAAAAAAAACAGAGTTAAGGTACATGTATTTACTTAGTCTTTCATACTATAACTCTTACAATAACTCTTTGGAATACTAAACCTGAAAAGCATTAGACAGAGATAAAAGTAGAAATTCCATTCCTGTGAAAAACAGGAACGTATGACTCCTGTATAGCCTTAAGTGGTTAAAAGTAAACAATTCAGTGCTGTTCAACAAGAGCGATGCATAAAAAAACTACATTCATACAGCAAGCATCAGAATATTTTTTCCTTCACCTCCAAAAGTAGCCTCTATATCCAGTTAAATCACAGAATGGCAGGGGTTGGAAGGGACCTTAAAGATCATCTAGTTCTAGCCCCATGCTGTGGAGAGTTCCAACCACTTAATCAGGCACCAGATCAGGTTGACCAAAGCCCCATGCAACCCAGCTGTAATCATCTCCAGGGATGGTGTACTCACTACATCTCTGGGCAAGTCGTTTCAGTGCCTCACCACCCTATGAGTGAAAAATTCTCCCTCAAATCTAATCTAAAACTTCCCTCTCTCAGTTTAAAATCATTTCTCCTTGTCCTATCACTATCAAATCACTGGTGAAGTCTTTGCACATTTACTGCTTAGCTCTACAGACACTTGCAGCCAGCTTGACATGTAACAGCTAAATCTTTCAACCTCAACTACTCACTGATGACCATCAGTTCTCTGACTAAAACAGTTTCAATAAACACAGAAGCTCTTCTGTTACTTTCTTATATTATCTTCTTAATTACTTCTGTAATCTGGATTTTATTGCTTCCTCACTAAAGAAAGCAAGGCAAGTTCTGAAAACTTACTTGAAAATACATTCTCCTCAAGAGGAGTAAAAATAGCAGGAAATCAAGCCATGAAACACAGTGACAATAAATGCCAGTGAATCTCTGGGCTCCAGACATGGAAGAGACAGCCCAAATAAATGTGGTTTTGTTCAGCAAGACAAAAACATAGTCCTTTTTCTATTTAGGAAATCCATTTGAATTATGTGTGAGCTTTCAGCTGGAAACAAGCTAAAGTAACTGATAATAGTTGCTTTTCATGAACTATATGTGAGCCTCAGTCTTCATTGCGTCTCGTAAAATGGACAGTAAACATATCTGATGCTTAGGGGTATAATTGTACCATAACAGCAAGTAAATGACTTGGTGGACATATATGCATGACTGTGTACTCATACACACAGTTTTGTCAGTGAACTTCACTGAAGGAAAAACAGTAAGAATCAAGAATGAAGAGGTACTGGCAGCTGAGAGGAGGATACAAGATACCAATGAAGAGCAAAATAACTGATATGTAGAGGAAATCACTGCCACTGATAATTTGGTCAGGTTACCATAAGATGCTAGAAAATACTTTATGAGACACAAGGGGTTGTGAAGAAACATCTAATGACTGTGGAAAGAAACAAGGTTACTGTTTTCCTTCTACTAGGAATCCATTACAGTTCTTCATGTCAGCAACAAATACTGATGAGAGGCCACCCTGCTGCAAAAGCTCTTCTTCAGGATCTACACTGTCCTTTACTTTCTGTGATAGCCCAGAAGAGCAAAGCTCAGCTCTGACTTTCAAATGTTATTATCAAAGAGATGGAGCCTGACAAAACAGACAACTTCGGGCTTCCCTTGCCTACTGGCTGGAAAAACAAGGTGCCTAGTGAACAAGTACCATTCTGAAGTTCACCTGTGGTTGTGGGAGCATACACTATTCTTAAGCTTGAGCTGAGAATACACAAGTATATTCATAGATGCAACTCAATCTTTCTGTTGCTCACTGTGAAATAGAAAGGTCCAAACTACCTGTGATCATTGAAGAGCCCCTACACTTTTCATGAGATTATTAATTTTAATTCCCTGGCTGAAACCCATGCTGTGTAATTACTGTGTCAACATACCGTCCCTTTGCATTTTCAATTACTATTCGAAGAATAGCATGCAAAATAAATTTATGTACACAGGAGACTGAGCTGAGCTTGTATATCCAGCTGTAAATGACATTTCTGACTTGAAGTTATTAACTCTCCATTCTTCAGTTCATTTTTAAATGAGTGCGTATTTTAATAATGAAGAAAGGAGTTTATAGAAAGTCATGATATGAGCGAAAGAAGAAAAATGAGATTATTAAATGGAGAACATCAAATTATTTTCTCTAAATAACTAAAATTAGAAACAGTCTAAATACTGAAAGTAATCTTTTATAAGCACAGAATCATTGTCATTGTGTTTCTTGGCTTCTCTAATCAACTCAGAGGAGAATATCAGTTATTAAAGTGAATGTTGCCTCATAGCAACAGGTGACAAGTTTGTATGACTGAAATATATTAACGGATGAAAAAGAAATAAGAACTGCAAATTGTATTAAATTATTTGTGTACAGAGGAAAAAGACCTCACTCCCAACAAATCCAGATTAAAAATCTGGACAGCCATTAGAATTTCTGTGACAAGAAAAAGGGTAAATAATGCATGTGAGAAAGGAGGTGGAGATCATGGGAAGAAAATGAGCAGATAAGGGAAAAAGGTAGAAATTTCACTAACACAAAGCAACTACAGACTTAGCCATACTTTGAAAACATGTTGCTTCAAGATGGCAGTAGGGAAAATACTCAAGTGCTTTCTTCAATCTGGCTTCTAAGAAAATATTTTAGCAACACCCTGATGTGCCTGTGGTGTGCATCTGTACTGTGCTAGAGAGAAGCTTGAATACTCATGCCAGCTTCTGTTAGTCTAGTACATTCTGTCCACTTGGAGTGTGACAGAGCCATACTTGCTGGGCAGAAACTACACTGTTGTCCTTTGATGTTGTATACATGAGCCAGTAAGAATATGAACCTGTTTCTCCTCTGTTCTGTTTCCACTGTTTAACTATAGTCAGTCCTAGGAAGCAGCAAAATCACTTCTAATGTGTTCTTTATGATACCAGTCAAAGTATGATGAAAACTATCAATAATCATATGCAGGAAAAAGTTGACTCATTTGACTGGTGATGGAATCTCCAGCTATTAAGCACTCCGTCTCAGGAAGTAGCCTTCATCCAAGAGACATTTTCCCTTCTGAGGCTGTTGCCTTCTGCAACTGTGATATTGGCCTCCTGTGTTAGTCCTCTTGCGCTCACTGATCAGGGCCAAATGACTGCAGACACACACCAATATGATGAGCAGTAAAATGGCGTCTATTCACTACTAAGCACAGCTTATATACCTTTACTTGAGCTATCGTGCCCTGTCCTGATTCGTTCGTACTGGATCTTAGCCCCTTACTACTATTCCTTATTTGGCTCCTACTGTCTCCTCATTCTTTTGCCTTCTTATCTTGTTTACTTCGTTAGCAAGGACAGTCTGTCTGAGCACAACAGCACCCTTTCACTGTGCTTAGGGAGAGGCCTATCCCGTACAGCACGTATCCCCACAAAGCGCCTACTACAACATGAGGCTAGCTCTTAAATGAGCCCAGGGAGAGAAGAACGGATCCACAGACCACTCCTTCAGGTCAGGCGGAAAGCACAGGTGAATTGCTTGCACCTGCGCTTCCTGGGCAGCCTTTCCCCCTCCCTCCCCCACCTCCCCTCCAGCAAGTGCTCGATCATCAGTTCAGTCTGTGACTTAACAGTTACCCTACACCTACATACAAGCCAAGAATAACTTGTATTGGAGTGTCCATGATGAAAGCAGCAAACAGCATCTTCATTAGAGCTGCTGGATTAGGGGGTAGATTGGAAATATAAGTTAAAAAAAAATATATACCAGCAATGGGAAACACATTTGAAGACAAGTAGGAAAATAATGGGGTTTGTACTGCGCATTTTAATTAGGACTGAGACCCTCAATATAGATATAAATAGGGAATGGATAAGCAGGAGCAAAAGACCTCTTGGAATAGCATCAAAATGACAGCTAGAGTGAGGGGAGTACAAAAAAGAATGAAGAGAAAGCAGAAAGGAAATGGAAAATATTCAAAGACAAATTAAACGTATGCCCAAGGGTCAAGAATGCCATCTAGCAATATGTGGAGAGGTGAAAGCAGGTCACTGAGAGACGGGATAAATGTGATCCAGGGTACAAGAGAGCCATCTAGCATTTGGCATGAGCAACTCAGGAGACATGAGAATTGAAAATACATACAATGGGTCAGCAACTGGTAATTTTGAGGGAGGTGCAAAATCACCTATTTTGTCATTTGCTTTTAACTCTACATAAAAAGTTCCAGTTGCTTCATGGTATTTTAAAACAATAGACAATCCTTTGGATTCTGAAACATAATACAATCAATTTGAGAAACATTCTTTAAAAGATGAGAAAATGATTGCATTTCAAGGAAAAGAAAGTTTAAGTCCCAAACTGTTCCTTAAGCATCATTTTTAGTTGGATAACAAACAGTTCTTGCTGTGGGATTCACAAGAAAAGGATGCATATTTATGCTGAAAAAGATCTGCTCAATCTTCTGATCCTTGGCTAATTCATTCTCATTTATCCAAAAGACAAAGGATAATTTCTTACTTGATTTTTAACTCATGAGTACAAAAGTTTGAGTTAGCCTAATATTGTCACAAAGGTAAATTGTTCAGGAAGATGACATGTTATAGATACAACTACAGAATTCCTTATATATTTCCCTTGCGTATGTGAATTATATGTTAAAGAATATTACTTGCACTTTGTATAAGAGCAAATCCTACCTCCTTTAGCAGCTATCAGCTAAATAAAATGTAATAACAATAGCTATTTGCAGAAATTCAAAGTAAATACGCATGTCTTGACAGCAGCTGAAGTTACCACACAGATGATGTAGTACACAAGAACTTGTTTTTTGGTCACTACACAAGACATCATAACAGCAAATGTTTAACCAAAAAAAAAAAACCCTCATTATGAAATAAAGCTAAAAGATAGCATTCCTTCCAAATACTGAACAATAGAGTAGGACAGCCCATAAGTGTTTTTAGCACTTCTTTTTCCTGGCACCTTTAACTGGGTGAGTGATTACATTAATTTATTTTTCTTACCTTTTAGAAAAGATTGGAAGTCTGTACCCTTATCTTCATTGATTTTGCCTTCCAGAGAAGACAGCATCTTGCTCAAATCATTCATGGCAGCAGCAATGTCGTCAACCTTCTTCTGTAGAGAAGTCAATTTCATTTCCTGGCTGCTAATACTCTCATTCATTTTTTGTGTAAGTGCTTGGTCAGAAAAAAAAAAAGAGAAGAAAAAAAAGTAGCATTACAAAATTGTAGGGTGGAAAGAAATGTAATTGACTTTGTAGGCATTAGTCAAGAATGCAGTGAAAAGTTTCTGAATTATTACGTTGAATGAATTACCTTGATTTTTGTCATGTATCATGTATTACTGACATTCAGCAGCACAGCAGCAGCTAATTACTAAGGCATCTGTATCCATTATAAAGTATTTATGATTCTAGAATAGTACTCAGAATGGTTTGCATATTTTAATCAGCATAAAGCCGTTTTTCCAACACCTAGCAGCCCACAAGGCTTTCAGTTAACTCTCATTTATTATTTCTCATTTAACATAACCACAAAAGCATTGATTTTTACTTATCATTTATAACATCATGATTTTGCAAGGCTTCTATCTGAAGGAATACATCATCTTTTCAGATATAAGTTCAAAATAGAGATAGAAAAACAGCTAATAGATAAATGACTTCAGAATAATCATTTGTCTGTCATTAAAAAAAAAAAAAAGACATCCAGCCTGTACAGTCAAGCATATTTTAAGACCTGCCTAAATTTTTCCTGATGTTTGTAGTCTTTTCAGGTGCAAAAGAGCCTATCTGGGTGCTTTTAAGGCAGGTAGCAGTAAAGAAAGCCTTAGTATTGCAAACAGAGACTCTGCGTGGCTCCAATTATCCACTTGAATTTAACAGCTGACAGGAATGAGACAGTCTGCAATTTTCAGAAGATGCTGAGAAAATTAAATGCTTTAATTCCTGTAAGAAAAGCTATAATTTTTTTTTCATATCCTTCAACAATTCAAACAGTGAACTTTATACACATAATATACTGCACTGTGTGATTAAAACCATACTATGACTTAATAAATTGCTATGCGAGAGATTCTTTAACAATACGTACAAATAGAACTCTCTCCTGTAGAGGCACATTGATCGTACAACTCCTAATAGGTATACCCTGGTGAGTAAGACTGTTTTAGGTTAGTATGTTAGCTTATCCAGCTATTTCCTTTCCCCTTGGTGTCTACTTAAACATAAAGCTGTGACTATATCTTAACTAAGCAGTTCAGTCTGCCTTGTCCTCAGCATGATCATGGAGATAAGCCATTGGCAGATCTTTTTTGAATACTTTCTTATAACTCTGCTCTGACACAGGCAGACAGATAGGTCCGTATACTTCTGCTCCTGGTTGAATTGTCACTGAGAGGAAGTGAACTGAGATCTTTACTGGCTCATCTGCAGCCACCAAAACTGGTAATTGAACGATTATTAATCTGCAGGGTACAACAGTTTCTTCAGTAACATTTCTCTTGGTTCCTGCTGAATGGAGTAGTCAAGCTGCATAAGTGAAGCTGGATATATGGTTTATAAAAGGCACAACGGCACTGAAGCAGCTGGAAACACAATCTGGCTTTTAGTCAGCTATGGCTGGCTTTTAGCAGCTGATGGAGTGAAAGACCAGGGCAGACAGATAATCCTGGCCCCAGGTTTTGTTTGCAGGGCTGGCAACCAAAACAGTTTCCAATTCCAAATTGATCCAATTTGATTTAAAAAAAAATCACTGAAAAGAAATTAACACGGCGCTCTGAGATTTCAGTTTTAGAGTTACTTTTTAGACTAGTATCACTACTAAAAGAAGTGGCTCTACTTAACACTTCATTGATCAGGCTCATTTCTTCATATGAGTCCTGGCTGCTTTACTAGACAGCATCTTCCTCCTGCCAGCACTGGGAAACTTGGTTATTCACACAACATCACCAAGGTGCAAGACTCTTCTCCTTTCTAACTCCCTTTTGAAACTACTTTTCCTTATCTCCATGCTATATTCAGCCTTCCCTTCGCCTCCCTATTCTTTGTGATTTTTCTCTTTATTATTTAAAGTAAAAGCACATATATGGCCACAAACACATACAAATGCTCTGTCTCCTTAGAGCCATGTGGCAGTCTGCATTCTGACACACTGTTCGCAGAGCATGCATGACTATCCCAAAATCAGGGCAGTATAGCGGCAATTGGAGCACGCTGACCTGATAACGTACCTTATTATTTGGTTCCTCTAAACGTTTTAGGACAAAGGCCAATCGCATGACTGATGAAAACACTGTACATCACTATATTTTCTTTTACAATTCAGTGCTGGTTTACACTACTAGATTTTTTTGTTTGTTGTTCTGCTAATTCATTTAACTTAGTACTGCAGCAGTTAAAAAACTCTAGTAGAACAAATTCAACAAATTTTCTTAGCTTAGTCATGCTAAGTTGTTAGTGCCTTCACATTTTTTATTTAATACCTTCCTCTTCCTAACATTATAAGAGAATTGTGATTGGCCTAAAGATGAAATTAGCTCTAACAGCTGACCTGGCCCACTAGGCTCCTGGGAAGCTCCTGGTGTCTTCTCATTGACAGTTCTGCTGCTTTCAGCCTGAATGCTGTGCAGAAGTGATTGATGTTCTTGAGCTAAGTGATTGACAAAAAGGAAAGGAAGCAAGTGAAACACTGAACATGAATAAATGAGTAGTCAGAATCAATTGCTTTCTCTCTGTGTCCTATACCAAATCTACCAAACCCAGAAATAACTGCAGATTAGGCTTTATAACAAAGTGCAGGACCACATCTAGATGAATATAGTGAATAGATTTATAAATGGCTTCCTGAGATTTGTGAGGAGTTGGTGTTAGTAATAAAAGGTCAAAAACTACAAAGTACAGAACATGGAAGTATAGAGCTAAAAATTCTAGAGGAAGACTTTACATCAGTATAAGACAGAAATCCAAAGACAATATAAAAAAATGTCAGCAATAATTGATGGGGGTTTTTTTTTGGCAGATTACACAAGTCTTCAAACCTTAGATGCTTCCAAATAAATATGATGGTGCTGCAGCACCTAAAAAATGAAAACGATTACAAAACGTAATCAAATTCCAGACTCTAATAAATATAATCTGAGATATACGACAGGTAAGTACATTGAAGTTCAGGAAGGTTGTGAGTTTGTTAATATTTTCTCTGGTCATGGCAGATGAGATTTTCTGTTCTTATTTTGCATCTCAATTCAAAGATCCAAGAGCACTTTCTACAAAGTTGGACTAACGTTATAGTCTCAGTATTACAGTTGAGGAAACTGAGGTCTAGAAAAGTGAACTGCCTTCACCCCAAAAATATGAGCAACAACTGATGGACCTAAGAACTAAAATGAGATTTCCATTTTCATTACTTACTTCTCTAGCCATTAAGCTTAACAGTGTCACATTCCTTTCATTAAAGTGGAAAAAATAATGAAATACATACTTAGTAGTTGTAAACTTTCTAGTGTAAATTCGTACTACAGATCGTTCAAAAAGCATTTTGAAGTGGCTGTTGTTCCAGTTGGAGCACATCTGAGGAATGTCACAGATATGATTTCCAACTTTTATTATGATCCAAGCAGAAGTTGGGTATGGTGACATTATCCCCCAGTTCAAACCTAGCCTGGCCATAACGTGAGTTTCCAAGGAAACAGAACAAAATGCTGAATCAAAAGATTCTGTGTCCCATCATGCTCTTGGCAGTGTGCACAAGGATCAATAGATTATTACACTAAAGGGTAAGGTGCTTGAGGTTGTAAATTAAGGGAGAAAGTAACAATTAGAACAGGGACTCAAAGAAAATTACAATATGGACTGAAAACTTCATAGAATCTACTGAAATTATCTGATTAAAAACACAAAATTCTAAGCTACAATTTCAATAGCTTCTGTTATCTTTCTGTGGCACAGCTATTGACAGGAGTTAACAGCTTGCATTTTGCCCAATTCATTACACATCAGTTATCAGTTGCTGACATGATGATATAATCTATGACAAGGGAGTCAATTACTTGACTGTGATAAAGACCAGCTGATCGATGTCCTTTTATTCTTTCATTTACTGATCCTTCTGTTGCTCTAAATATATTTACCACTACTGCTACTGAAACAGACAGCAGATTTATTATATTATCCATCTTATCTTCTATCCTACCTATTAAGTTCCTCATTTACAGCTATACATCGCAGAATACCCGAGCCCTTACAGTTAGTTTTATTTGCTTTAAGAACATCAAGGGTGTATATTTATTGCTGCATGCTTGTTTGCTCATGCTTTGAACTGCTCAGATAACTTAATCCCTGTAAAACCCAGGACGCAGATACCACCTTGCTGGAGGAAACCAGTAATGGAGCAAACCACCACTCATTGTACTGCTTCTAACCGGAGCAAGGACTGTAACCAGTGATTCACACACACACACCTGAACAACAAGATGCAGAGAGAAAACCTCATATTGTACAATTATGAATTTTCATCCTTGTCTAGAAAATGTGTTGTTCAGACAGCCTTAGATTCAGGAATGTCATTTGCTAAACAAATTCAGAACAGTCACTGGCAATATTGCTCCTTAACCATCATTCTTCTCCAGTGGCTCAGCCATTTTCCAAAGGAACCACTCAGATCATATAGTGAGAAGCCTCTTGTGTTCATTGTTCCCACAGCTGAGATCCCCATCCCAGATGCCAAAAAGCAGCAGATGAGACAGAAGCACCAGACTGAAACACCAACACACATACTCTTAAGTTAGAAATAACCATCAAATGACTTGAAACGTGATATGCTACACTCAGCCATAGCAAAAAAAAAAAAAGAGAAAATACAAAACCAAAAATAGACTTCCAGATCCACTCTATAGGTGTAATTTACAATAAGAAAGCAACACTAATAAAAAAGAAAACAAAAAAAAAAAAACACCAAAAAAAGGCAGTATTTCAGGAGGCTGAGTGACGAGGAGCTCCTCCAGTTCCTCCAGGAACTTCAGGGTGTTCAGCAGTTCCCAGTATAAGCTAAAGCACACAGGAATCTAACACTAGGCTCCTAACATCGAATGTATCAGCCTAGATGTTATCAGCCTAGATGTATAATTTATTGCCACATGTATTTTTAAACACAGTGTGCAAAATTCAGGGAATATTAAAAATATGAAAATTGGATCTTTTCCTCTCAATATATTTTTGATTAGTCAGGAGTGACTTAAGGGGAACCCCTCTGGGGAGTTATGTAGCTTCTCCATATTCCTTCTCTGGGCACTCCTGTGCTTGAAGATGAATTGCTACCTTTTGTGTCTACAGCTCACCCCATGCTGAGGACAGCGCTTGCTCTTGCACAGAATATTTTACAGCCATCTGCTGGAGAAATGACACCGCTACCAAGCAAGAGAATTCAGTTCTAACAATGGCTACAGTACTGCCAGTCATTTCAAGTACAAGCCCTCTGCTCTAAGACACAGCTAGGTGAGGTGGAAATGAATTACTGCACATTACATTACCTCACCCCACAGCAAAGCTGATACATAAAATGGTGTTCATAAACTGTATGCCCATGAATGAACTGGGATTTCCCTCCCACCCCAGACACTGGTACACACATACATTGTTTTCTCCAGCTTAAGGATGAAAAGTATCTCCAGCTTGAGGATAAAAAGCTGAAATAAAGATCTGCTTAGTAATAATGACATGTCACAAACTGTGCAACTCATAGCTGTCAAGGCCTTTCTTTTTGGCACTTGTTTGTTGATTTGTCCACACTGTGCTGTTCCACAAGACTTAAAATAAATAAAAAACAGGATATGGATTCCTTTATTTAAAAAGTAGCTCTTGTCCACCACAGACAATGTACTTTTACTAGGATACATCTCTTGTTCACTTCAGTAATGTGTTCTTGCCACATGGCAGGTGGAGTTGGAAATGATGATATAAACACCTTTCCAGAAGCTCTCCTGTATCACTCACCACTTCATTACCTGCAAAGTACCTGAAACCAGTCAGTCACAAAGTGACTGCCAGGTAGAGTTTGCCGAAGTCTAGGAACAGCTATCACATGCAAGGAAGTTTTTCTCCTGCCTAGACTGTCAGACAGGTCATTATGTTCCCTCACAGAAATCCTTCATTAGGTGATCATGTTGTTAAACAAATCAAGTGCAGAGGGGCCAAGGGGATGTCTCAGGAAGTCTGAGGAGTCACTGTCTGATTTTACAACATCTCTCTCCCTGCCGGTGAAGAAACAGAGTGCATGAAGACAAAGATACCAGGCTCCCAATTGTTCAATTTCATTAGCTGATGCCCCTTCACGGGAATTGAATAACACAGACAGGGCCTATGCTGGTGGTCTGCTCCTCATGGGAAGAAGCGCTCCAGAAACAGGGAAAAGGAGCACTTCTGATACAACACCTTTCATCTCCATCCTCTTTAAGCACTTCTAAAAGCATTAATTAATTAAATATCCCAGAGCCCTTGTGAGATAAGTGCCATCTCAATTTTCTAGATGAGTAAGCTTGGATATGCAGATTATAAGTGGCTTCCCCAAGTTATTCAGCAAGTCAGAAGAGCTTTGAGAATAGAACCCAGGAGATGTAATTTCAAACCCACTCCTTTAACACTTGACAACATATTCCTTTATTCTCATTTACACAGATGCCACTACTATTTGAGTTAATAGCTTTTTTCCTGGTCAGTGCTTCCATGTTGTTTTGATATCTTTTCAATTTTATCAACTGTACTCCACCCCTTTAATAAGCATTTTTAAATCTACTTTTGCTCACGTTTGTATTTTTTAAAAGGAAGCTTTTAAAACATCTTATCCACGCTCACTGGACAGCCTTGCTGACTGGCTGTGTCATGTGTCAATATCTAACTCCACGCTTGGCTGCACAGAAGAGAATTCTGTGCCTGCTGAGGTTCTGGCTCTTTCAGCACTGGAATTCCCTCCTGGATGTGAACAACAGTGATTTCTCTTCATTTCTCTACATTAATTTTTAATTACAGCCCCTTCTTTACCACTTCTGATTGAACTCCCTATCACATGTAATGGCCTTTCTTGTAATATTCATTCATTTAAAATATGCATGCTGATGTCATATCTTATTTTTCAAGGGCAGCTTTTTTTTTTTCTTTTTAAGGCCAGAAGCAAAAAAAAATAGCTATTACACAGATGTAAAACTACAGTGTGTTAACATATGTTTGATCACCAGGGCAGGGGTAAAGAGTTCTGTTCTGTCAAAAAAAAGCTAAAATTATACATGTAATGCACAATATCAAGTAAAATTCAGTCACCATTGAACTGAACAACAAATTTCCTACTCAGTTTAGAGGAAAACAAAGTTGGTGCATTATTTTACTGAATGTGTGAAATATATTCCTGGAGACAAACTAAAAGCCAAAAGGGTCACAGTGCTGCAGATGGATTTTATAGCAAATATTCAAGGGAGGACCTGGGTTTAATATTCCAGCACTGCAGAACTCAATAATTGAAAGGTCAAAAGTAGAGAAGCCCTGAATTCAAACTCCATATTTTAGCAAAATGGAATAAGGCTGAAGATGTTATGAGTTTTAGAGTGGAAGAACGGAAACGACATTTTGCTTAAGCTGCTCTGGAAGCTCACATGCAGGGGAGAGTCAACATTTCAAAGCATTTTAGCCTACCATGCATTTTTCCTGGTTTTGAAAAAAGAGAAGGAACCATATTGATTTTTAGCAGAGCCATTTACGTACAATTAAGATTGTATTGCTTTCTTCTGTTGAACTGAATGGGTTTCAAATCAGTGCAACTCTCACCCACCTTTTGGGTGGCAGTTTTGTCCACTGTATCCAGGACAGCACTTCCACTCCAGCGACGTTACTATTTTATGTTCAATCCTATATGCTTGGTGTGTTGTTGTCTGGGACCTGTAAAACAAAACTATTTTAAACCTCTTTTATGTAATGGTACAGGAGATGTAGGACCCACCTATATCTACATCATGTTTTTTTGATGTATCCTCTCATTAACTGCTTGAAAGTGAAAATGAAGCCTAGCTAGAAGCTGGTGTTTCAACAGCAAGTGTTAGTATTGCAACCTCCAGATAATCTGAATAGACAACACTTTCCTTTAAGATCTGTTTAGTGCTATCAGGTTTCTTTCTTGAATATATCATCCAGGAATTAAATATTAACTGTTATTATAATTAATAACTGAGTTGGTCAGAGTGAGTCAAATATACAACTGTGCAATCACGTTTCCTTTGAAATCAATAACTAAAAGCATTTCTGATGAATTTATGCTATACCAGACCATATTAAGTACATATTGGAAGCCTCTCATTTGTGATTCAACACATATCCTCGCTTGTACCAAGAGAAGCGTGATCAGCAGGTGAAGGGAGGTGATTCTGCTGCTCTGCTCTCGTGAGACCTCACCTGCCAAACTGTGTCCAGCAAGAAGGACATGGAGCTGTTGGAGTGGGTCCAGAGGAGAGGCACAAAGATGATCAGAAAGCTGCAGCACCTCCCCTACCCCTGCAGGAATAGGCTGATAGACCTGGGGCTCTTCAACCTTGAGCAGAAAAAGCTCTGGGGCTTCTTATAGCAGCCTTCTGGTACCTGAAGAGGGCCTACAGGAAAGCTGGGGATGGACTTTTGTAAGGGCACATAACAATAGAATGAGGGGAGATGTCTTTAAACCAGAAGAGGGTAGATTTAGACTAGATATCAGGAAGAAATACTTTACTGTGAGGGTGGTGAGGCCCTGGCACATATTGCCCAGCAAGGTTGTGGATGCTCTCTCCCTGGAAGCATTCAAGGCCAGGCTGGATGGGGCTGTGAACAGCCTGGTCTATGGGAGGTGTCCCTGCCTATAGCAGGGGGTTGGAACTAGATGGTCTTAAAGGTCCCTTCCAGCCCAAACCACTCTATGATTCTATTACTATTTTGAACAAGATTATAGATATATAAATCTGATAAAACAAGAAAATTTCCTGTCTGTAAGTTGAAGAAAGTAGGGTATAGCTTTGTAATTGTGATACCTCAGTTCTTACAGTTAAAGTAGGTAACTGCAGAGCCAGCAGCAATTTTGTTTCTGTGTTCCAACAGATTCTCTGTGTTCCAACTACCCCATCACTTCTTACAGCTTTTTGAAGTTAAATCAGCTTAGAATGAACATGCAGCAAAAGAACATACTGAAGAAACAAGCTAATGTATGCATATTTACTTCTTTTAAATAGAATGTTTGAGTAAAGAAGAATTTCAAATAGTTTTACTGGTTTCTAAACACTACCATGAAAACACCTCAGATCTCAGAAAATACAAAGATATAATAGCTACAGAATCCTTCTGGACACAGTGCCTGTCAAAATCACTCCAGAAAGGGGACAAATTTGAGAACTGTCAGACCAAAAAAATACACTTCCAATGAATTTTTTCATGATGCACCCTTGTCAACCTTTCATAAGGACTGCAATACTGTATATTAAGATGTATAGCAGGTTTGTACATGTCCCTGGACTGCTTTGCCTCTGAGAAAAGAACTTTTCAGCAATAAGAACTCACTAAAGATCAAGGTGAACTGAAATCAAGGTTGGTCCTCTCAATTATTCCACTGCGTATGTGCTCTTATTTTGCAATAAAACTGCCTTGTTCTGTATTAGCATAATCAATTCCTGAAAGTTCTTATAAAAAAATGAAGTGTTCATGGAAGGAGTTAATTGGGAATAGATATTTCAGAAATAGCTTTCCATGTAGACAAGCCCCAGAAGTATATATAGCTAACTAAATTACATGAGCAGCCCAAGGAAATAATTAAAATAAAAAAAAAAGTCAAAATCAGAGTTACTGCAAATCTATCAGATTGAATAAGAAAAAAAGCTGCTAACACTGCAACCTCAGGGCTTATCCCACAATTTCAAGACAATTAATTATATTTCAGACTCTCCTAAACCTAAGGATATCTCTGTTTCAGGTTTCACCTCAAAGTTTAAGTATGCTCTGCCCTACCATCTAGAGGACAATTCTCAGAAGAAGCTGACTTGCATGAAGCTTCTGAAGTTTTACAAGGGAAAAACATGTTATAATCTTTGTTTTACTGGTTCTGTTTCAAGCTACCATTCTCCAGTTCCGTGTATTAAAATCAGAATTCATTTACTACTAAAATCTAGTGTTTGGAGAATACAAACAGTCACTCAAACCACAAAGGACAATCTGAATATGTTCAGAGTTGTTCACAAATTGTATCCAGGCCAATAACTTTTCTAGATTTGCTGCCTGGCCAACGTAGTTGTGACAGAAATAAGAACCCAGAAGAGATTAAAACAAAAATATTTATGCCATTCAGAGAATGCCTTTTGCCCCAGCAACACAATGCACAAGCTTGGAAAACTGCACAGAAAGCATCTTCTTTCTCACATGAACTTTAAAGACTTGCAGTTTCTCTTGAAGTAATCCAGAAGAAACATGGATTAGAGATTAGATGATGCCAGAGTCAGGGTATGCCAAGTGTGTATGGTGGAACTGAAGGAGAGTTCCAATCATAGGTTTTTTTATACTTGCTAAAGCAACATGTTAAGATGAGATCTGGAAACATGCTTGTTTGCTACCTCATATGTTATTTTGTTTGTTTTCTGAAGTTATGGTTGTATTCATTAGGCAGCTGGTGACAATTAGAGTATTGTTTCCTCCTAGTTCTACACACCTCTGAGCACAGGATCCAATAAGCCAAGTACAAGGCTTTGCTCTGTGTGATGAGAAGGTTTCCAGGTTGTCGACTACAACTGTTGGTAAGAGTCTCGTATGGATATAAGCACACCAGTTGCTGCAAGAGATGGAAAGTAGACATAATTAAAATACAAATAACAATTTGCACAATGAGATATGATACTTAACAGGAATATCAATTAGGGATTAAGTTATGCAAACAAAATTTCTTTTCCCTCAGGCTGCCAGTGTAGTTTTGGGCAAGTTATTTACTCTTTCTGCTTCAGCTATCCATTAACAACGAAGAGAACAGGCAGTTATTTCTAAACCTCTACATTTATTTAGGTATAACTGATTTTTCCTTTGTAAATGTTTATATAGTACCAGATACAAGAAAGTCCTTCTAGCCTGCAGTAATCGTAGATCTTAAAATACCCCTGCATTTCAGATAAAGAAACTCTCTCTCCAGAAGTCAAAGAATTGTTTAACAAAGCTTTTAAACACCAATAGGTTTAATTTTACAGATAGGTATTTTTATTCCTCCTTCCTTTCCCTGGAAATAAGTTGAGCACACGTAAAGTGTGTTTTTCAGTGCATGTTGATGTCCAAGCCACACACAATCATAATATGCCATAGTTCTGCTCCTGGCTATGCCACTGGCTTTTTCCCCCCTCCTCTCCCTGGAAAGAAGTCATATATGAAATAATCAAAGCGTTAGCTACAGAGGAGGAAGCGGGAGAAGGTAGACGTAAGGCCACATTCTTTTAAAAGTAGTACCAGGTGGTTGGAAGAAACTCTTACATCCCATTTCAAAAACAGGTACAGTGGTAGAAGATAGGACAGGGAGAAGAATTAAGTAGAAATTATCATTTAAATAATGGCTCAGGATGAATTTGTACGATGAAATCATGTCTCAAATCTATCATCATCCTTTGAATCTGAAGTATGTAGACAAATTTCAGAGGCATTTGGCAAGGTCACTCAGCAAGTGCTAAGGAGGAAAAAAAGCAAGCTGTCATATATTGAGAAGACATGTCCTGTTACAGATTTTATAAGGTATTCAATCAGAAAAGTAAAAGACTAATTAGTTTTCTCAAGAAACAGTTTAATCAGCACAAACTCACATGACTACATAGTAGATATTACATGCATCAAGAAGATGATAGTTGAACTGGGAGATGAGAGTTAAAACACCAGACTGTGTAGTCCTGGTAATAAACCTAAAGTTTTTTTTTTTTATAATAATATAATTAGGTAATAAACCTGAAGTTGATTATGAAGTGCATTAATCTCATTATATTTAATTTCCAAGTGATTAAGTGTCAAAAAGATGCCTTGTAATACACAGTCAGCCATAAATAAAGACAACCTCAAGTTGCCATGGCCTCACATTGCACCAGGAAGGTTTAGGTTGGATATCAGGAAACACTTCTTCACAGAAAGGGTTGTTAAGCACTGGAGTAGGCTCCCCAGGGAGGTGGTTGAGTCATCATTGCTTAATGTGTTTAAAAACCATTTGGCTGTGGTGCTCACAGACATGATGTAGTGGAGCGTTGTTAGAGTTAGGGTACTGTGGTTAAGCTGCAGTTGGACTTGATGATCTTTAAGGTCTTTTCCAACCTGAGCAATTCTATGAACCTCATGCTTATGACCTAAATTTACCATCAGAGAATCAAAGAATTGCTTAGGCTGGAAGAGACCTTAAAGACAGTGGGAATACAAGAAAGACAACTCACAGCAGAAGCTGTGGTGCAAGATAAACATCATGAGAAAGGAACACTGAGAACCAAGGACACCACCAGAAGAAGTGCAAAACAAAAGTCAAGCAAGCTGCATGATGGCTGCATGGCAACAACCCAGACTGGAGGAAGAGTGCATGGCTTGGAATGACCCATGGCTCTGATTGAATAAGCTCTGCACGCACAGTAAAGGAGTTTCTGTGGAATGTTTTGCTGACATGTAAAGACAGGTGGGAAAGTTACAAGAGAAAACCTGTGAATGTATATAAGGGATGCGAGAACCTGCAATAAACGATTTGGATTGTTCTCATCTGAGTCTGTGCCTTAGACACTGCAAAAGATCATCCAGTTCCAGCTTCTCTGCTGCAGACACAGCTGCTACCCAGCAGCTCAGGCTGCCCAGGGGTCCATCCAACCTGGCCTTGAACACCTCCAGGGATGGGTCATCCACAACTTCTCTGGGCAGCTTGTGCCAGTGCCTTATCACCCTCTGAGCTCCTCTGTACCATTTAGGGTCATGCCATTATTCCCATGCTGAAACATATTATTAGCTTGACAAATTAGTGACAAGACATTGTTTCAGTTGTAGGGATGATGTACTAACAACTACTTCCAGACTAATATTTGCATATCAGACCTGAAAGCTCAGCTTCCAGTATCATGGTTTGATGCTAACTCTTGCTTCCAGTTCCTATAGCTCTGTTAATGTTTTAATGTTTTAGAGTCCAAGAAAATGTATTTACATTACCCAGCTTGCCCTGAAATCATTGTCTTTCTCTAGGCTGCTTACAGTGGGAATCAAAATGCACAGATTTACTGTTTCACACAAGAATTATACAAACACAAAATAGTATGAGAACCTATCCTTAAGATGCATCTTTTGACTTCTGAGATCTTACCAGGACATTTGTGACAGAACCAGTAGTTCTTTAATTAGAAAATGATTCCTGAGATATAAGATACTAAGTAAGGCCAACAGATGGAGCATCTCAGTATTCCTGCTGCCAACATCATATTGCGGTACACCCTCATGTAACATGAGATTTAATTGGTAAATAACATGCTTCATGTAAAAGGAATTTTTACTTTATATCTTTGATCATATTTTACCTACTTACCATTTCTTTGGAAATTTTCATTGAGAAAATATTCCCTTTTAATTAAATATAAAGAGGTTGTGCTTTTTTTTTGATGCTTCCTTTATGTTCTGTTCCCTCTGTCTCTAGCCTGTTGCATGTATGCTTATTGAATAAATACTTGCAAAAACTTAAATACAGCTCTCAGCTTTCAAGGTTAAAGGTCAGGTAATCATCCCATTGCCTTTGTGGAAATCAGGAGCAACTTTCTGAAACAAATTTGTTAGAATCAACAAGGAAAAAGCTTCTGAAGTTTTACAAGAGACAAAATGACTTGCAGCACTACTCTGGTTGTGGCATAGATGCCCTATACAGTCTCCTATATGTTGAGAACACAGACTAGCACCAATAACTAAATTGTAGTGATATGTGTTTAAATACTGCCAGCAGTTAGCCGTATGGATAGATGCTTCATCCCTTCCAGTTCACCTCCTTAGTAGCAATAGAAGAGAGAGATTCATCAAGCATTCTACAGGTGCATGACATAACATGCTCGGCTCCCTTACTAAATATAACAAGACAGCTCTTCCCCAGTTTCCCTGCAGAGGCATCAGTGAGCAGGAATAAGAAAACCTCTGGCAGAAAATGAGCCAGGGACTGAGTGTAACTATACAGGCTAGGCACTAACATCAACACCAAGTAGCACCACAACACCAAAGGCAAGCAAGCAAAGCAATGTGACTAAAACAACACAGCAAATAAAAGAGAACATCTAGGTAACAAACCTAAACAACAGTCCCAAAGGACTGATATAAATAAGCACTTCCACAAGGAGATGGGTTCAAACGTGGCCTTAAATGGAGTTCCTGTCCCATGGGTTTGGTTGGTGGTTTCAGGTGAGGCTGGTCAGGGCCATTAGGAAAAGGTTCTTTACTGAGAGGGTGGATGAACGCTACACTAGGCTTCCCAGGGTAGAAGTCACGGCCCTCAGGTCAAGAATTGTTTATACAATTCTCTCAGACATTGGGTCTGAATTTTGCATGAAGCCACAAGTTGTACCGAATGATCCTTGTGCATCATTTCTAACTCCAGATATTTGTGATTCTAAATAGACACAGCTTCTCCATTTTATAGCTATACTAAGTGCTCATACTTGAGATTAAAAAAAACAGTGCTCTTAAGTATAGCACTGAACTTACAAAAAAAATTACCAGTATATGAATGAAATAACAAAATTTCTTCACAAATGCAGAAAGCAACATTAGTCCAGACTGACTGCAGTCTATTCAGGAGGAGCTCCAACTGAACATAATGTCTTGCTTATGAATTGCTTTTGATTTAACCTCAGTATAGAGAAGGTAAACATGTACATTCCTGAATAACTTTCATTAATTAGCTGATGGCATATCAAGTCTGATCAAAAGACACTTGAAATTATAAGTCATTTAGTACATCTTTTTACTAGCAAGTTAGCTACCTAGAAGGTGAGGAGCTAAGAGCAAATGACAGCTAGGTGCATTACCACAGCTGCAAATCAAGAACCAAAAAATACAAGTCAGATTTCAAAGTCTGCACAGAACTGTATTACCTCAACCTACAATGAACCAGTGCTGTGGTCAGGACTTGAGCTCCTGGCTCCCTCACCTACCTTCTTATCCTCACACACAGACCTGAGAACTCAGCAGAGAAAGGGAGTAAGCTGAAGAAATACAGCAATACTGTCAGTGCCCGTCTTTTATGCAGTGCATACAGAAGAGATACTGTTTTTGGTAATTGCATTCCCTTCCACACCTAAACAAATGTGATCAACAAAAAGATAAGTCAAAGCAAACCAACATTAAAAGCACAACTGTAAAATACATCAAAGCCCTGAAATACAGAAGACCAGATTAAAACTACCTCTTAAAATTCATAATGTAAATCCACTCATTATCATTACTACAGAGAGCAGCCAATTTAAAGGTAACAGCTACTGGAATTTGCTCATTTGGAGATGCCCTTCAAGGAAAAAGCAACACTTTAAATCCCAGACTTATCAGGTAAGGACAACTGTTTATTTTTAAAAATAATCTGAACTCATACTCTGATCTTGTCAATCCTTTTCATCTGCCACAAAAAGTAACCTAACTTGAACAGATCATTTCTGCTTACAATATTTAACTAATTCTCACACTGAATGAGTACAATATCTGTGTACCTGTGGCTCTCAGAAGGGCCCAGCAATCTTTGAGCTAAAGTAGAGGAAATATTCTCAGCAAAAGAGCCCCTGGTGTGACTCATAATTAGTTTTATGCTACCAATGAACTAAGCTCATTAAGAGATGTTTAGAATGTAAATAGAATTTTGAAATCAAATTGTCTGGAAAAAAAATGTACATTTGAAAACAGAAGATGAAGCATGGTGAAAGAACTATTATGGGATATGCTAATGCAAAGGCAGAACAGACAACTGTTTTGCATAACAGGAACTTAAACCTGAAAACCCCCTTTAACCTCCCCAGAATGATATATTCTAGATCAGCAACACAGGTTTCTGACACAGATTTTGTCAAGAGCTGCAGCAGCATCTTGTTTCTTTTCCATTACAGCTGATCTCAATCAGGAAAGCTGCATTTAAAAACAAAATACATTGTACAGCAGAGA